>NC_039358.1:51472208-51519176 GCF_003573695.1 Papaver somniferum | reverse complement strand
GGGTGATTATCATTCTCTCTATGCTTCACCGTTGACTCTTAGAAAGATCACTCACTTGGGACTTGATGTGCCTCTACCATTTTACATATCTTCATACTCGTTTTCCAGAACCTAATGATGTCCATAAAGAAGTTCAGTTGTTAGAAACTCATCCTCTGGTTGATGTGGTTTACCCAGGCTATGACACCAAGATTGACTTTGTTTTCCCACCAAAAAAATTTCTTCCAAATGTGGGAACATTCGAATTTCAAATGTGTCAGTTATTAAGTTTTGAGACTAAACTTAATTAGTTTAAGAAATAAGAGTTGACATATTTGCTTAAGACCACCACTTTTATTGTGGTCAATCGTATGAGTCAAATATGATTGACTTTGAGGATCCGGAGTTATTCAGGTTACCATTAAGTGCTTTTAAGTTCTTACTTGAGTTTTTGTATACTCTACAACCTAATTCTCCGGATCATGCTAATGAGGAATTCCAACCCATGATTTTTTTTTTATCTAAACCTTTTTATAGAGCCAGAACTTAAGCCACAACTCAATATAGTGTTCTTAAACATAAAACTTGATAAGGGTATGTTCGGTTTGTTGATTTATTGCAGTTTCCTTTTATATATGATAACACTTTTTGATTCAGACGACCCACAGTTGTTACGACTGCTGCTATATGATTCTATGAGGTGACTAGTTCTTTCCGATTTTACCTAAATGCCACCCACACTTTTCCTAAGTACCACCCACAATCTAAAAACAGAATAATTGTAGACCTAATCTAAACTGAGTGATAAAAATATACTTTCTTCTCTGCTATCACCCTAATACAGAAATATCCATCATTACCATTACCACTAACAACACTCACATCTTCACCACCACCCCTCGGTCCCTGTATACCATGGATCTTAGTTATAGAGATTTTGTATTATACCCATCAAATTAGAAAGCCATTAATGTCTATTACTACAATGGATTTGAAATAATTTTATGAAACTTGTGAAATACTTTTTCGAAATTGATATCGTTGAATAAGATCTAAATAACATAAAAATAAAGCCTAACTTTATCTCTAAACTTAAAATCATAATTAAGATTAAGATTAATCTTAAAAAGGTTGAGATCTTAATGATGCTAAATTGAAGGTGGTGGCGGTGGTGACCGCCGTAGCCCGTAGCTATTATAGATGGTAGCTGTTACAAGTGGTGGCCGGTATTATGAAGATCAGAAAAGATAAATTGATATTGTGTCCGGATTCGGTAAGAATAAGAACGTACATTGGTGTTTGTGGTTATTACTGTGAATTTTTATTTTGGACTGAAATTGGTGTTTCTAGCCATGAATGGAGATGGATTCAATATTTCTGGTGGTGACTCAAATTGGGTACAACCCATTTGATAAAGGAGGATAATTAATGAAGATTCGCGTCAATTTATGGCTCACGAAAACAGCAGTATTGTGGATTCAAATTTGATCTAATTGAGAATTCATTTGTGGTCCAAATTATCATTAGTTGAAGTAGTATTCTGAGAAAGAAGTTAGGGTTATAAAGAGAATGTTGTTTAGTTGTTATTGATGGTTCAAATAACTAGGTGGTGGTGGATTTTTGTCTGTTTGCATTAAGAGGATGTTCATGGGTTTTGTATTCACAGATTGTGGCTGACTGTTAGATAAGAAGGCACATTTTTATCACTCACTTTAGATTAGGTCTATAATTATTATGTCTTTAGACTGTGGGTGGTACTTAGGACAAGTGTGGGTGGCATTTAGGTAAGACCTTGTTTCCAATATCTGGATGAAGACTTTAAAATTAGCACTTATTCGAAGGTAACCCATGATCATGCAACACGGAAATATCTTTCTTTTTTCCTTTCCTACAAGTGGTAACAATATCTCTTCGATCATGCTTTTAATTTTATCTTTAGAACATTGATGACAATGTTAGATTTAAGTATGGGGGTATGAGAGAAACTTTTTAGTTGCATTAATGAAACTTCAAAGCCTATGAACTTGTGACAATTCATAATAACACTAACCAATCTAAGTGGATGGAATCATCTTGGTTGTAGGAGTTGAGAGACCCAAACTAAAGATTCTATTCATAAAAGGACAAAGCTCGGGTGTTAGGAATAATATGGTGTTGTCACCATATCTCAGAGTCGTCACCATTTCACGCCATGTGTTTCCTTTTTGCAAACTTTATGTGTTTCTCTAAGTGATTTAGTGGGGAATTAGTATCGCCTTGATTGTCGCCCTGGGATGAAGTAGAGTGATTGATATATTTTAAATATATATTAAAAAAAGATAAGATCAATCAGACCAAAATAAATAAATAAATAAATTATTATTATTATTATTGTTCAATAAATAAATTAACCGTTGGGACCCTTTTATATACCAACTGAGTTGATCTAGATTTAGGATTATCGACCGTTGGGACCCTTATATATATATACCAGCTGATTTGATACTAGAGTCAGGATTCATACCATATCTCAATCCATTAGGATTCATCTTGCATTGACGTTCATATAAATATTATGGGAAACACCGTTCACCTTAGTCAACATTCGCAAACCATCTATCTCTATATCCATTTTCTAAATCTATACATGCAATTTGTTTGATTCCTAATATTGATGGTCATTATTGTGCGACTATCTGTATAGAACTATGTTGACTTATATATGAATTTTAGCATGCTTGTGCGTAAACTCGTGTACACCAATGGGATTGAAATCAGGGTACTTCCACCCGTAGCCAATGAAGTATGCAAACCAATGAGATTGTTTAATATCGTTCCTAGATTCTTTACAGTTAGCTAGTGTTTGGAGTAGGTTTTGTGGGTACACATTTTGTAAACCCTCCGGAGACAACATTCGGCTACTAAGGACACCTAGGGGTTCAAAGACTTGTTGCACACACTAAGTGCAATCACGATGCCTGCTATATTGAGTTAGGATTTTTATTTTCTTGATTATATTTGCTCGAGGACTAGCACATAACAAGTTTAAGGGTATTTGATAGACATATCTATGCTGTTAGTACCTATTTTGTACTTATTTTGCTATTTTGTGTATTTGTTGGTGTTTTGGGGAAATAAAGCTCGATGAACTAAAATACAGAATTCCGCTCGTAAAATGGACTAAATGAAGTGATTTAATGGGATAGACCCAAAAGGAAACATGATATTGGGCCAATTATTTGGATATGTGAGTGTGGTAAGCATGCCACATAGTGTGTAAAAGTGTGCCACAGTGTGTGTAAAAGTGTAGAGACTATTTGCAAGATATTAATTATGAAAGGGGATTTAAAGATATTTGGTTTAATGAAGAAAATAAGCAAAATAAGAAGGAAATCAAGATTATGGCTGTGGTTGGAATTAATAAATAATGATATATTTCCCAAATAAAGAATATTCTGACTGTATGTGGTTTATATTATTTGATTCATGACACATTTTTATTGGAGAATTTTGTATTTTCATGACACATGGCGCTACTCCATTGGTCAGAAAATAAAAAGTGACATCATTTCATGTCGCAAATTATGAAAGGAGTTCAGAATTCCCACAATAAAAGGAATCAAATGGAGTCAATTTTTGGGGAGAGCCAGTAACCAGCATTAAAAGTAGTGTTAGAGCATTGCTCAGTTGAACTCGCATGCGTTGCTATCTCAAGCATTTTTGTCAATGTTAATGATCAAAACTATGAGTCTTGATTTCTAGCCTATTTAGATGTCTCGGAACTAGGACATAGATTGTGTAGTTGATATTTAGACTTCACGGCGTTCATCTCTTGAAAACGAAAAACTACTAAGGGGAGCTTGTGAGACTTCATCGACAAAAGGTATGTGGAGACTGAAACTTATCTACCACTTGGAAAGTCTATTTCTACTCTATCTCCTATATTGAGACATAAGTCGTGTTAAGATATAGTTTTCTATTATACACATTTGAGATTTTGAGCTGAGTTTATCTCGCTTATATATTTCTCAGAATACGTGTTGGCAAGCTTTCGCTTCGGTCGAAATGCATCTTACATTCGTGACGAAAGTCCGAATAAGATCATATGAAAATTGTCGAGTCACATCTTACATGGTTTGTGTGATACAATCATTTGGTGTTGTCTTGGAATGTTTCATTATGATAATTTCAATAACTTGAAAATCAGTTTGACGAAAAATAGTTTGTGAACAACAACTATATAACGTCCTCTAAGAAAGTTTCAATGATTGAAATAAAGAGTTTAGAATCATATAACCATGTTTGGATATAAGCATAATGTGTTAATCACATTAGTGTACAAGTCCAAAACCGGGAACCTGAAGTATGTGTACCCGTACGCGTACTGGTGGTTACTGATGTCTGGGAAAGTATGCGTACCCGTACGCATACCGGCGGAAAGTTCACGTCCGTGAAAATCTGCTGGAGTTTGGAACGTGTTGAAGTATGCGCACCCGTACGTGTACTGGCGTAACCAAACTCAAGTCCGGCTACTCAAGTATGCGTACCCATTTGCGTACTTGAGTGGGTTACTTTCTAAAATCGGTTGTGTACATGAACTTAAACATTTATATAATAAGGAATGCAATCTTTGCAAACCGTGTCTATAATGTTCATGAATTGATTCGAATGAATCAAACCGATTTTGTTTCGATTGTGTTCTTGTATACTTCTATGAGAATATAGCAATTGAACGACTCTTTAACTAGTTTCATTTGAGTCATTTGAACTAGTTATGGATAAGATGAATATGGTTGATATGAGAGTTATCATATGGCTAACTTCGGTTGACCATTGTTGAGCCAACATGGGTGCACACATTTAGGTACGGTTCATAAACCTAAAGGAGGGTACATTTCATTTGTGTGTAACAAGCTAATTAAGTTCGATCAAACGGTTGAAAGATATTAGCTTGGTTGAATCAGGTTTTTCATCTAACGGTGAATATTGAATGCTTTGTTACCAAGGTAACTTGGATTGCAAACCCTGATTTGAAAACTATATAAAGGAGAACTCTAGCAATTGGGAAACATAATCCCCACACCTCATGTGTGTTACTAGTTGCATAAGCTATATTCGATTCTACTTTAACCTTAGGTTTTCCTAAACCTTGTAGGCTAACGACTTGAAAGACTTCATTGGGATTGTGAAGCCAGACCCAACTATTTTCTCTTGTAGTTGCGTGTTCTGATCTTGCCCGATTCTATCGTTTGAGTACTATCTTCTCTAAGATTTGCTCGAGATTAATTTCTCCGATAGGCAAGGTAAAACGTGATCACAAACATCTTCGTCTCATCGTTTGTGATTCCACAATATCTAGTTTCGCCATCATACGATTTAGATTATTGTGAGGTGATTGATAATACTAAGATGTTCTTCGGGAATATAAGTCTGGTTTATCAATTGGTTCCTGTTCACCTTGATTTATCAAAAGACGGAACAAAAACTCTTGGGTATTTATGTGGGAGACAGATTTATTCAATCCTATAGACTTTTCTGTGCGAGACAGATTTGTTTATCAAGTCTTCAATTTTGGGTCGTAGCAACTCTTGGTTGTGGGTGAGATCAACTAAGGGAATCAAGTGTGTATTATCCTGCTGGGATCAGAGACGTAAGGAGCGCAACTGTACCTTGAATCAGTGTGATATTGATTAGGGTTCAACTACAGTCCAGTCCGAAGTTCATTGGTAGTAGGCTAGTGTCTGTAGCGGCTTAATACAGTGTGGTGTTAAATCTGGACTAGGTCCCGAGGTTTTTCTGCATTTGCGGTTTCCTCGTTAACAAAATGCTGGTGTCTGTGTTATTTCTTTTCCGCGTCATATTTTGTTATATAATTGAAATATCACAGGTTGTGCGTTAAGATTAATCAATTAGAATATCCAACCTTTGGTTGTTGATTTACATTGATTGACACTTGAACATTGGTCTTTGGTACCGTTCAAGTTAACTCCTCTTATATTCAATCGGGCTCGCAGATTTCCATTTGCTGATTGCGGATTGAATTAAGAGTTAGAGATATTAAACTCTTTGATATACTTTTATCTAGATTGAGTCTGAATGTCTAATTGATTCTCTAGAAATTGTATTGGAGTAAGTCCTCTCAGATTGCTAAACGAATTGTTGGGTGTGGTTGTTAGACCCCCGCTTTTTCAGTTGGTGTCAGAGCAGGCAAACACGTTAAAGACCTTGCAAGTCTGTGTTTGTAGCGATCTGATATGGATATAAGTACTATCTTAATAAATGCACCACCAGATTCAGGGATTCCAGAAGTTTCTTCCGTGTCTGATTTAATTAAATCCATTGAAGAAATTCGTCTAAACCTCCACCAGGTTTAAAATCCCTTGAAGTTATTTCAGGAATTGAAAAGAAACTTGAAGCCTATCTTCTGATGTTGATTTATATCTCCAGAAAGAACAAGAATCTCTTGACAGGATAAATCAAGTTACGATGAATAATATTTATGTTGAGGTTGATATTGATTTACTAATCAGTGAGAGCAATGCTCCTCCTATGCGTAATCCATTTAGTTGTAACAAACTAAACGAATTACAAGAGGAGTTTAAATCTCAGTTTTTTGAGTGTATCACCTCAAAGCATGAATCAACTCATTTCTCAACTCCTGATACTTCCTATCAAGATAGTAGTATTGTCTTCTCTTATGAAGAAGCTAGGACGTCTCTTTTTATCAAAAGAGTTTCCCTTCGCAGTACTAAAAACTATCTGCGAAAACTGTTTTTTATAAGTTGGAAATCGAGAAATCAGAAACACAAATCTTTTTGGGTTCTCTTGAAGTTCTTTGATAGACTTATAAAAACAGTTCCTTGGGTGTTTCTCAACACTACAAGATGTAAGAGTTGCTGGAAAGAAACTCTCTCTTGGTGCCATGGTGAGCAAGACGTTGTTCACCTCAACACAACTTGATTGTGTTGAAAGTGCATCCTCACCAAGAAATGCCTGTTATTTATACGGTGAGGGAAGCACAAGAACTGGGGCACACATATTAAGTTTGGTATGATTTTGAATGTTCAGTAACGCTGTAGAATTCGATCGGATTCTTCTAAAAAGGCATGTCTCTAAACTTGAGCAAGTTTAATGATGATCTATGTAACTTGTGTATCGTTCATGTCTACCTAACTTGATTTGTGTTTAAGGTTCTTAAATGTTCCGGTTTGAAAATAGTTGTTCGGGATGTTTTGGCCTTCATGGTACACTTTAGGTATGCATACCATCTTGCATACCAGTTTACAATGAGTTTTTGTAATAAAATCCAGGTAAATTCGTTTGCATACCAGTTTGCATACTGAAAATCCGTTTGCATACCAGTATGCATACTTGCCTGTAGACGTCGATATCCGGTAAACCTGTTTTAGCCGTATCTTCTTCGTCCGAACTCGGAATGACCTCATTATTTTTGCATTCTCTTCCTATTTGAATTATCTTCAAATTGGAGATGAGAATTCCTGAATTTGGATGAGTTAAGATTGGTATTTGTCTTGTCTCTTGTTTTTGAGTGTTTTGCTCCGTTTCGTCGCACTTGTTTCACTTCTCTTGGACTTGGGAACTTGGATTCATGGAGTAATACTCTTTTAAGCTAATTTGTTTTTTTTACAAGAATTTTGTTGGTGAATCACAAAGAGAGTTATCATATGGCTAACTTCGGTTGACCATTGTTGATCCAACATGGGTGTACACGTTTGGGTACGGTTCATAAACCTAAATGAGGGTACATTTAATTTGTGTGTAACAAGATAAGTTCGATCTAACGGTTGAAAGATATTAGCTTGGTTGAATCGGGATTTTCATTTAACGGTGAATATTGAATGCTTTGTTACCAAGGTAACTTGGATTGCAAACCCTAATTTGAAAACTATATAAAGGAGAACTCTAGCAACTGGGAAATCTTGCCCTGTACTCTCTATGTTGTAGCTTTCAGGTACGAGATTGATAGGTTTTGCTGGTATTGAAGGTTGAGCTGAATATGAGATGTTGGTGGTGGTTGCCAAGTGAAGCTAAGAATCAGAAGTTGCTATTGATGCACAGAATGAATATGAAGTAAATCTGTGGTTTGAGCTGAGAGGGGAAGAGGGATGCAGTTAAGGAATTGAGTTGTTGAAGTGTACAACTGGTGCAGTGAAGAATTGAATGATATGAATGTTGTGTGTGTTTGATTATGAATGGACTAGATTGAAATCCAAATTGTAGGGAAGATATTGATGGTGGTTGCGAACTACAGATGCTACTCAAGACCGTATATAAGGGCTCTATGGTGTTATGATGAGTTGTTGTTAAAGTTAATTGATCCGGTGATGATATGACAATGAATGTTGGTGATAGTAGTTGTAAAATTATAGTTGTAGTTTCAACGAAAGCATGCATCATGTAACTTGTGTATCGTTCATGTCTACCTAACTTGATTTGTGTTTAAGGTTCTTAAATGTTCCGGTTTGAAAATAGTTGTTCGGGATGTTTTGGCCTTCATGGTACACTTTAGGTATGCATACCAGCTTGCATACCAGTTTACAATGAGTTTTTGTAATAAAATCCAGGTAAATTCGTTTGCATACCAGTTTGCATACTGAAAATCCGTTTGCATACCAGTATGCATACTTGCCTGTAGACGTCGATATCCGGTAAACCTGTTTTAGCCGTATCTTCTTCGTCCGAACTCGGAATGACCTCATTATTTTTGCATTCTCTTCCTATTTGAATTATCTTCAAATTGGAGATGAGAATTCCTGAATTTGGATGAGTTAAGATTGGTATTTGTCTTGTCTCTTGTTTTTGAGTGTTTTGCTCCGTTTCGTCGCACTTGTTTCACTTCTCTTGGACTTGGGCACTTGGATTCATGGAGTAATACTCTTCTAAGCTAATTTGTATCTTTTACAAGAATTTTGTTGGTGAATCACAAAGAGAGTTATCATATGGCTAACTTCGGTTGACCATTGTTGAGCCAACATGGGTGTACACGTTTGGGTACGGTTCATAAACCTAAATGAGGGTACATTTAATTTGTGTGTAACAAGATAAGTTCGATCTAACGGTTGAAAGATATTAGCTTGGTTGAATCAGGATTTTCATTTAACGGTGAATATTGAATGCTTTGTTACCAAGGTAACTTGGATTGCAAACCCTAATTTGAAAACTATATAAAGGAGAACTCTAGCAACTGGGAAACCTAATCCCCACACTTCATGTGTGTTACTAGTTGCATAATATAGAGTCGATTCTCCTTTAACCTTAGGTTTTCCTAATCCTTGTAGGTTAACGACTTGAAAGACTTCATTGGGATTGTAAAGCCAGACCCAACTATTTTCTCTTGTAGTTGCGTGTTCTAATCTTGCCCGATACTATCGTTTGAGTACTATCTTCTCTAAGATTTGCTCGGGATTAATTTCTCCGATAGGCAAGATAAAGCGTGATCACAAACATCTTCGTCTCATCGTTTGTGATTCCACAATATCTAGTTTCGGCATCATACGATTTAGATTATTGTGAGGTGATTGATAATACTAAGCTGCTCTTCGGGAATATAACTCTGGTTTATCAATTGGTTCCTGTTCACCTTGATTTATCAAAAGACGGAACAAAAACTCTTGGGTATTTCTGTGGGAGACAGATTTATTCAATCCTATAGACTTTTCTGTGTGAGACAGATTTGTTTATCAAGTCTTCGACTTTGGGTTGTAGGAACTCTTGGTTGTGGGTGAGATCAACTAAGGGAATCAAGTGCGTAGTATCCTGTTGGGATCAGAGACGTAAGGAGCACAATTGTACCTTGAATCAGTGTGAGATTGATTAGGGTTCAACTACAGTACAGTCCGAAGTTCATTGGTAGTAGGCTAGTGTCCGTAGCGGCTTAATACAGTGTGGTGTTAAATCTGGACTAGGTCTCGGGGTTTTTCTGCATTTGCGGTTTCCTCTTTAACAAAACTCTGGTGTCTGTGTTATTTCTTTTCCGCATTATATTTTGTTATATAATTGAAACATCACAGGTTGTGCGTTAAGATCAATTAATTAGAATATCCAACCTTTGGTGGTTGATTTACATTGATTGACACTTGAACATTGGTCTTTGGTACCGTTCAAGTTAACTCCTCTTATATTCAATTGGGCTCGCAGATTTCCATTTGCTGATTACGGATTGAATTAAGAGTTAGAGATATTAAACTCTTTGATATACTTTTATCTATATTAAGTTTGACTGTCTGGTTAATTCTCTAGAAAGTGTATTGGAGTAAGTCCTCTCAGATTGCCAAACGAATTGTTGGTGTGGTTGTTAGACCCCCGCTTTTTCAAGTAGTTTTTTTTTTGTTCATTGTAATAATGGAAAGCTAAACCCCATCACGGGGTTGACGGAGGAAGTCAAGTTTCACAATTAATTGGTAAATATATTTGATTCTTTATGACTTTATTTTGCACTGACTTCTATTGATTTATGATTTTAATTAATTAGTTATAATTTAGTTTGATGGGTCATGCTCCGCTTAAGTGTTTTTATGGTCTATGCTTACCATTTACAATTAATGTTTTGGAAATCTAGTTTTGGCAAAGAGCAGAGTCCATAAAAAGAGTTATAGTCGTTAAGAATCAATATATAAATCAATTCAATATGAATAATGGTGGAATCACGAGTCCCCGTATCTCTTAAATTTATTATTATCTTTTTGTTTATTAGTTATTTTAATGTTTGAACGTAGATATAAAATTAATCTTTACAAGTCTGAGCAACGAATCTTATTTCTTACCACTATCAAAATCACATCAACGAGGTGTCACGGCCAGACCGAATTGTTGAGAACCTTATATATAGGACTGGATATTAAGAAGTAAATATCGGGAGTGTTGTTGGTTGCACACCGATGCTATTAATATATATAAACTAAACCATATATCTGTCGTTGCAGCGCTGATCTTGTGAGCATGTAAAAGTCTACATCGATAAAGGTCAGGGTTCGAATATTCAACACCAAGATTCTTAGGTGGAGCCAAACAACATTATGTGAGAAGTTTATGCAAGATTAAAATCAAAACTGTGAGCAAAATAAAGTCACTATGCCGTAGTTCAAGTGTAATCTAAGTGTTTAAACTATTAATTAATGCTTTTCAATTAGTATACGATAGTATATACACTTTACTTGTTATTGTGGTGTCAACATGCACAGTTGTTCCGATAAACTGGTATCAACAAGCATAGTTGTCATCATATCTGGAATCTAGAAAACATGTTGGTTTTCAGATTATGGTGTCAACAAGCAAAGTTGATCCCAGAAAATGGTATCAACAAGGATAGTCGACATCATAACTAAAAAAATATAGAAACATGTAGGTTCAAAATTATGGTGTCACCCAGCGAAGTTGAACCTAAATAAGTAAATAAGAAGTATTTAACACTATATTTTGCTCACTCTATTTTACATTAATTTTCAGTTTGATCAAGAATGTGTGGATAAACTATTAAAAATTGAGAATCCACTCGTTCAACTAGCAGAGGTTAGGAAGCAACTTGAAGAGGAGAAGCAAAAGAACAAGGACTTGAAAAAGGAGAATCTTCTCCATTCATGTGATAAAGAAGAAATCATATATGTGTATGAGGGAAAATCTAAAAGATTTTCTTATTTGAAACTTTGCAGGATTAGAACAAGCTAAATCACACGAATGCTCCGAATTATAAGTCTTACATTGGAACTATGGATGATTGAAACTTCTAGCGGCAACTTTGATATTGACAGAGTTGGCAACAAACAACTTATTAGGTTGGATCACCCTTAACAATTTCTTATTTGTATCCAATATGAATTGAATATTTTGAAATCACATTATGAATTTCTTCAACACCTCCGTCAAAGATTGACCTACACCACTTAGGATTTTAATCCATGCATCAGATTTCCTTGGTTTTGCTAATCTCGATGAAAGAGCATCCGCTCTGTCTTCTCTTCAATTTACAGGTACTTACTCGTGCACATAATCAAATAAGAGTTTGCATACAGATGCATCATCGGTCAAGTTGTTAAGGTTTCGTCTAAAGGAGGGAATCTCTACAACAAACACTTCATTGTTTTAGAAATTGCTTGATCACATCGAACCAATGGAACCAGATGAAGAAGTATCATCGACACGGGTAATTAACTGAATAATAAACTTCAAAAATTCAAGTCTATTCGAGTTGTGATAGAGAATGGTATGGGACGCTCCATTAACAACATAAGAAAACAGAATGAAATCTTCAGAATGATATGTCCAAGCATGTTTGATAATGGATTTTAGCTCGTTAATAGTAGTTGTTGCCGAAACAGGCTGTGAGACGCTTAGGTCGCAAAACGTAAACTCTGCAAAAACCATTTTTTCCTACAAAATAATATAAAAAAAGGCAGTCAAAATGTAATCTTGAAATGTTGCCAACAACCAAAGTTGATATTGAAAATTCTGTCAACAAGCCAAATTGATACCAACTTAAGTCCATTTTACTTGTTTTTGTGGAATCAACAACCCAAGTTGATACCCAATACTGGTATCAACGAGCAAAGTTGACACTAGATTTCAACTAGATTTCTCGAACATTCGGCTGAAAACTTCATACAAAAATGTTCACAAAAACATGAAATAGACAACAACAAAAAAAAAGTATAAAAATTATATACATGTAACTAAATTAGGTATGTATTAGCCTCAATATAATCACAATGAAGATAATCAAGCTTGTATCTCATAAATCAAACACATGCAAAACAAACAAAAAATCAAGAACATGACTAGAATCTAATTGATATGAAGATAAATAAATCGAACACACACAAACATGCAAACAAAATACAAAAAAAGAACAAGAACAAGAACAAAATACCTGTTTCAGGGATAAATCAATGATCTCGATATAAAATCCAAATCGAAATACACACAAATCAACTTTGAAAATGAAGTCACATATGAAAAAGCGGGGGTCTAACAACACCACCCAATATTTCGCTTAGCAATCTGTATGGACTAACTCCGAAATACTTTGCTAGAGAATCAACTAGACAGTCCGACTTAATCTAGATAAAAGTATCTCAAGGAGTTAATATCTCTCTATTGATTTGATTTTTACTCAAACTAAAAACAATAGCGAGTCTTTATCAAATACAAGGAATACTTGGACGGTACCAAAGACCAATGTCCAAGGATCAATCAATATCAATCAACAACCAAAGGTTGGATTTCCAATTGATGATCATGAATGCACAACCTGTATTATTTCAATTATATAAAATACAATGCGGAAAAGAAATAACGCAAACACCAGAAATTTTGTTAACGAGGAAACCGCAAATGCAGAAAAACTCCGGGACCTAGTCCAGATTGAATACACACTGTATTAAGCCGCTACAGACACTAGCCTACTGCAAACTAACTTCGGACTGGACTATAGTTGAACCTCAATCAGTCTCCCACATATTCAAGGTACAATTGTACTCCTACGCCTCTGATCCCAGCAGGATACTACACACTTGATTCCCTTAGCTGATCTCACCGACAACCAAGAGTTGCTGCAACCCAAAATCACAGACTTGATAATAAACAGATCTGTCTCACACAGAAAAGTCTATCAAAGGATAAGTCTGTCTCCCACAGATAAACCCTAGGTTTTGTTCCGTCTTAAGATACAAAATCAAGGCGAGCAGGAACCAATTGATAATCCGGTCTTATATTCCCGAAGAACAACCTAGATTAATCAATCACCTCTCTATAATCCTTTCTCACTACACAGGCGCTTTGTCGAGGAATCACAAACAGTGAGACGAAGATGTTTGTGACTTCTTTATCTTGCCTATCGGAGAACTCTCACGATCTCAAGCCAATCACTCGATTGTACTCGTACGATAGAAGATGCAAGATCAGATCACACAACTACGACAAAAGTAGTATCGGTCTGGCTTCACAATCCCAATGAAGTCTTTAAGTCGTTAACACGATTTTAGAGAAGAAAATCAAAGGTTAATGGAGATCGACTCTAGCGGGCGCACTAGTAGCACACAGACGTGTTGGGGTTAGTTTTGCATAATGATAGATGTTTCCTTTATATAGCCTTCAAATCAAGGTTTTGCCTTAGGTACAAAACAATCCTTATTCACCGTTAGATGAAAACCTGATTTAGATTCAAGCTAATATTTCTCAACCGTTAGTCCAGACTGAGTTCACGGACTTAGCACACAAACGAGTTTTTGGAAAATCCAGCATAAATTCTCGGTCGAGAACTTCCGAAAGTTCGCGGACTGAGTCTCCGGACTGGGTTCGCGGACTTGGAAAGCCAATTACACAATTCTCCCGATTTCTCTTGATCAAAAAAGTTTGAAAACTTCAGTTCAAGGAATACATGGTTATGTAATCCAAACTCTCATTTCAACCATTGAGACATTCTCAGAGGACATTATGTAGCCGTTATTCACAGACCGACTCACGTCAGAGCAATTCTCAAAGTGATTGAAACTTTTCATGACTTTCGTCACTAGGTGAAGATAAACTTGATCAAAGCGAAACGCTTTACCAACACACGATTTCGAGATAAAAGATAAGCAATGAATGCTCAACTCGAAATGTCAAATGTGTATGATCTAGTCTATATACCATACGACTTTTGTCTCATAAGAAGTAGGAGATAGAATAGATAGACTTTTGAGTGATAGATAAGTTCAAGTCTCCACATACCTTTTTGTTGATGAAGTTCCACGGTTCCTTGTATAGATCTTCGTCGTTGTATGATGAATCTCCATGAAGTCCTTGAGATCAACTACACTTTTCTATCCTAGTCCGAGACTTAGCTATGTAGGCTAGAAATCAAGACTCATAGTTTTGATCACTAACATTGACAAACATGCTTGAGATAGCAACGCATGCGAGGTCGACCGATCTATGCTCTAACAATCTCCCCCTTTGTCAATTTTAGTGACAAAACTATTAATACATATGAAATACAAAAAAGATAAACTTTAGTGGCTCCTATTCCATAGTTTACTCTTCAACGTTCCCTGAAATCTTCGTCCTTCCAAGTACTCCAATGATCCCAAAGGTTGTAAGTTTAGCATCACCGTTGTTGAAGATCCGTAGCTATAACAATGAGAGAAATCGAGATTCTCGATCATTATTATACAGTGTCATAGTATTATTATGTAATATCAAAGTCCAATTATATCACGACTTTAAAAATAATACTACGGTGATATGTATCACTCCCCCTTAGTCAATACTCCATCTCGATCATGGAAACCACTCCCCCTTACACAATGATCCGAAAACCATATGTATTTGTAGTGTGAACTACATTATTTCTCCCCCTTTTTGTCAATAAAATTGGCAAAGGTACAAGAACGAGATCATAATGAAATTTCCACAAGAGACATTTCATAGACTAAAAGAAAAATACATACCAACTTAATTTAGATGCAATCATAAAGCCGAAGCTAAATGCATTCATCAAGGAGTTTTAAGATACAAGATAACCCCTATAAAATTCCACAGCCGCACACCCCGCAAGATATTACCATTAAGCACAAGTTCAAAAGAACTCTCCCCCATTGTATGTCATTCCCGAAAGAACAACAAGAGTGACCTTAATTTCGAAAGAAAAGAAGGATTTTTTAATTGGATACAAAAAAAACCATAGGAATGATTTTCTATATCCAAAGCTCAACCAAATTAATCACAAGTAAAACCATGATTAATTCAATTGAAAACGCAACTAAATCAAACCACAAAAGTGATCAATTTAATTGAAAGTGCTCAATATAAGTAAACTTACGGAGCTACGACTAAGGTAATCATACGGATATGACTAACTTAATGTTCACATACTCAACATAAGGAAAACCTTACGGAATATACGACTACATTAACCAATAGAACATGATTATTATAGTCGTTCATATACTCAACACAAGAATTTGTGGAATATATGAAAAATCAACTAGATTAATTACAAGAGAACCTATAATTAATCTAATTGGAATACAAACAACCAAACTAATCACCTAAGTAATCAATTTAATTATTTTGGGCTCAACATAAGATAACTTATGGAACCCCGACTAAGTTCATCATAGAATATGACAACCTAACCGTACATGTACTCGACATAAGATAGAAAACTTATGGAGTACAAACTAAATAACCAAACTGGTTGATTAATTTAGTTCCTAATGCTCGACATATAGCATCTTATGGAACAACCAACAAAGCCAATAAGAATAATCGACTTAGTTGTATCGTGCTCAACACAACACACTCAATGGAGCCTTCACGGTAAAACATAACAAGATGGATCAATGAAGATCAATACCGTGGATAACATACAAGGATCTATTCTATTTTCCATCATAACGACATAATAGACTATATCCTTGTCGAACAAAAGATTTTATCCTATTTTCCATCAAATACATGACTGCATAGGCATAACTTTTGTATATATCAAAAGTCCATTCGTCCTTTCATCAATACGAATACCGATTCATGAACGACCTTACTTTTGACCGCAATATGAGACCTTCAAGTTCACGGACGTATACAATACATATCCCATAAACAAATTGCAATATCACAAAATCATAAAGATCAATACTGCAATAACATCATCCTACAAATATTTTTAGAATTTAATACCAATAAACCTAAAAAATAACACAAGAAGATGAAAACAAAAGTAGTTATGTGTAGTCACAATCATCGCTATTCAAAGCACTAGTTATTCTTCCAACTAATCCAAAAAGAAGACATCCTAGGCGACAATGCATTTGAGAAATTTAGCATCATTCTCGAACTCCTTGTTGTCAACAACCATTGGAACATACGGTTCACGAAGATAAGAGTTTATATCAATGAACTGTCTTGGCTGATTATGTCATACCAAGGCTCTCTGAATTTCTAAGGACTTTGACACAAAAGCCTTTATTTCACGAATCTCCTTTCTTACTTCCTTTAACTCATCAAGAACATCGGAAAAATTCTGAGAGTTAGAAGGCACAACCCTGGGATTTCTCGTATTCCTTTTTTTTCTTTTCAGGGACTTAGAAACATGAGATTTTTCTTTTTCCTTGATTGAAGATTTAACAATCATGTTGACATCCTTTCCACCTGACATGGTGCTTTGAGAACAGTTACAAACAACTGGATTTGTGTGATTGAATCACTTAACTCAACAAGCAATCTTATATAGGATGTCAAAAAGGAAAAAGGAATGTAGGGTTCGAAACCTATTGACAGGTTCGTATACGCCCAACTCTAAAACCCTATAAAGAGTAGAATTGTCGATCATAACCCTTTATTTTATTTGATAGACAGAAAATAACAAATCTAAGAAAATAAGAAAAAACTTTACTGAAGCTTGAATCAGCACTCAATCTTGTCTCTTTTAGATCAGGCACATGAGACAAGATTTTCGCAACAACAAAATCAAGTTGTGTTGCGATGAACAACGATTTGTCCATCTTTTTCCTCAAGGGAGGAATCTTCATACTTCTGTCTATCAAACGATTTGACCATAATTTCTTTTCAAATGGTCTTACTCTATCCCTGGAAACCAACTTCTTAGACGAAGACAAGATCCTACATACCTCGGCGGTCTTCTGAGCAAGTTTCAGCTTCCTTGCTAATCGATCTGCTCTTCGTTGAAGTTTGTTGGCGTGCCTTATTTGGTGCTTGTACTTGTAACACCTTGATAGTTCGTGTCCCTTCATCGAACAAAACGAGCACATCAAACTTGGATAGTATTCAGGCATCTAAGATGTGCAAGCAGCTAGACATACAGTAGATCCTGAAACATTACTGATAGGGTTTCCAGTTAGAGAATCTTCCAACTTGATTGGGTTTCCTTCTTATCCGAACCCATTGAGGTTGATATATGTATTGCTACAAGTATCAAAATTGATGTTTTCACCAAGGAGCCCTACACTTGACTTCCTATCTTCATCGGAATCATAGGTTTCAGACATTTCATCAAGTGTTACAACTAGACCTTTGTTCCCAGTGTATTTTCTACGATTTGGGAATTCGTTAGCAAAATGGACAAAACCCTTACTCTTAAAGCACTGAGGCATGTCCTCGTCATCAGCCTCGTCAGCATCCCTGTTTTTAGGAGGTACGCGATCGTGAGGTTTGTCTCTTGAAAACCGTTTACTTCTCTTCAACAGAAGATCCCTAAACTGTCTTGTGATCAAGGAGACCGACTTGTCAAGGTCTTCATCCGAAAAATCATTCTCAGACTGATCATCCTCAGAGACATGAACACTTTTACCTTTGGCAAGCAATTTAGTGCTCTTTTGTGCTTTAAAGGCAACATCCTTACCGACTTTGGATGTATGCTCATGGTCAAAGATCTTTAGCTTCCCAACCAAGGTGTTTCTGGAAAAATTATTGAGGTTATTCCCCTCAACGACGACATGCTTCTTAGACTCGTATCTACATGGCAGCGATTTGAGAATTTTCATCACAATGTCCTTTTCAGGAATAGTCTTTCCCAATGCAAAAGATGCATTAAGAATTTCAGACACTTTGTGATTAAACTCATCAAATGTTTCTTCATCTGCCATACAAAGGTTCTCCCAATCAGAATTAAGGTTTTGAAGCCTAGCTTCCTTTTCACTGGAGTTTCCTTCAAATACGGTTTCTAAGATATCCCAAGCATCTTTAGACCTAGTGCAATTAGAGACATGGTGTTGAAAACTTGGGGCAATGGCATATATGATAGTATTTAACCCTTCAGAATTCTGTTTTGCAGCAAGAATCTCGGCAGCATTATATTCACCAATATTCTTGGGAACAGCCAGCTGCAACAACGGGCGCATCATAAACATTCACCACATATACCCATGATTAAAAATCACGTGATTGAAGAAAAGCTCGCATAGAAATTTTCCACCATAAGTAATTAGAGCCTTCGCAGACTGGTGGTACGGTAATAGAGATAACACCTCTGTCCATAGAGTCAGATCGCTACAAACACGGACTTGTTAGGTCTTAAACGTGTTTGCCTGCTCTGATACCAATTGAGAAAACGGGGGTCTAACAACGCCACCAAATATTTCGCTTAGCAATCTGTATGGACTAACTCCGAAATACTTTGCTAGAGAATCAACTAGACAGTCAGACTCAATCTAGATAAAAGTATCTCAAGGAGTTAATATCTCTCTCTTGATTTGATTTTTACTCAAGCTAAAAACAATAGCGAGTCTTTATCAAATACAAGGAATACTTGGACGGTACCAAAGACCAATGTCCAAGGATCAATCAATATCGATCAATAACTAAAGGTTGGATTTCCAATTGATGATCACGAACGCACAACCTGTATTATTTCAATTATATAAAATATAATGCGGAAAAGAAATAACACAGACACCAGAAATTTTGTTAAAGAGGAAACCGCAAATGTAGAAAACCCCCGGGACCTAGTCCAGATTGAATACACACTGTATTAAGCCGCTACAGACACTAGCCTACTGCAAACTAACTTCGGACTGGACTATAGTTGAACCCCAATCAGTCTCCCACCGATTCAAGGTACAGTTATACTCCTACGCCTCTGATCCCAACAGGATACTACGCACTTGATACCCTTAGCTGATGTCACCCACAACCAAGAGTTGTTGCAACCCAAAATCACAGACTTGATAATAAACAGATCTGTCTCACACAGAAAAGTCTACCGAAGGATAAATCTGTCTCCCACAGATAAACCCTAGGTTTTGTTCCGTCTTAAGATATAAAATCAAGGTGAACAGGAACCAATTGATAATCCGGTCTTATATTCCCGAAGAACAACCTAGATTAATCAATCACCTCTCTATAATCCTTCCTGACTACACATGCGGTTTGTCGAGGAATCACAAACAGTGAGACGAAGATGTTTGTGACTTCTTTATTTTGCCTATCGGAAAACTCTCACGATCTCAAGCCAATCAATCGATTGTACTCCTACGATAGAAGATGCAAGATCAGATCACACAACTATGATAAAAGTAGTATCGGTCTGGCTTCACAATCCCAATGAAGTCTTTAAGTCGTTAACATGATTATAGAGAAGAAAATCAAAGGTTAATGGAGATCGACTCTAGCGGGCGCACTAGTAGCACACAGACGTGTGGGGATTAGTTTTGCATAATTCTAGATGTCTCCTTTATATAGCCTTCAAATCAGGGTTTCGCCTTAGGTACAAAGCAATCCTTATTCACCATTAGATTAAAACCTGATTTAGATTTAAGCTAATATTTCTCAACCATTAGATCGAAAACTTAGCTTGTCACACACACTTGGGTAAACGTTTACTGGGTTTGTGAAAACCATGCCCAAACGTGTACGTGTATGTTGGTTCAACATAGTAACCCAAAAAGGTTAACCAGATGAGCATTTCATATCAACCTTGTTCTTCTTCACCATAACTAGTTCAATGAACTCAAATAAACTAGTTAAAGAGTTGTTCAATTTCTATGAGATCTTATGTAACTACACAACACACAATTGAAACAAAGATGATTCGATTCGATTGAATCGGCTCATGAACATTATAGCCACGGTTTGCATAAAGCATTCCTTAGTAATTTAATGTTTCATGTTCAGAGCACATCTTTAGATCATAACCTCTTAAGTTCACAAACAAGTTCGCAGACTTAAGTTAATTGGTTGAGTTTTCCAAACTCAGTAGAAATTCTCGGAAAGAGAACTTCCGCCAGTTCGCGGACTTAGCACCAAACGAATTTTTGGAAAATCCAGCAGAAATTCTCGGTCGAGAACTTCCGACAGTTCGCGGACTGAGTCTGCGGACTGGGTTCGCGGAATTGGCAAGACAATTCTACAATCCTCCCGATTTCTCTTGATCAACAAAGTTTTAAAACTTCGGTTTAAGGAATACATGGTTATGTAATCTAAACACTCATTTCAATCATTGAGACATTCTCAGAGGACGCTATGTAGCCGTTATTCACAGACCGATTCACGTCAGAGCAATTCTCAAAGTGATTAAAACTTTTCATGACTTTCGTCACTAGGTGAAGATAATATTGATCAAAGCTAAGCGCTTTACCAACACACGATTTTGAGATAAAAGATAAGCAATGAATGCTCAGCTCGAAATGTCAAATGTGTATGATCTAGTCTATATAGCATACGACTTTTGTCTTATAAGAAGTAGGAGATAGAATAGATAGACTTTTGAGTGATAGATAAGTTCAAGTCTCCACATACCTTTTTGTTGATGAAGTTCAACGGTTCCTTGTATAGATCTTCTTCGTTGTATGATGAATCACCATGAAGTCCTTGAGCTCAACTACACTTTTCTATCCTAGTCCGAGACTTAGCTATGTAGGCTTGAAATCAAGACTCATAGTTTTGATCACTAACATTGACAAACATGCTTGAGATAGCAACACATGCGAGGTTGTTCGAGCTATGCTCTAACAACATGAATCTTCAACTCTAACATCTCTCGGTTTAATTGGACTCACATATAACAAAAACATAATAAAATTGAATCGAATCAGATGAATCTGCAACTCAGAAATCTCTCTTTGTTTAGTTGGATACAAATATAACAGAAACCTAATCTCTCTTTCTAGATCTCGTGAATCTTCAACAGAAAAATTGAAATCACGATAACAAGTAATAAGATTATGAACTTTGAAAACTATTTTTGAAGCTCGATTTATGATTCCGGTCTCTCTAAATGAGAATGAAAACATTTCTCTCTCGGTTTCTTTCTCTCTGTAATTTTTCTTCTCTCTGAATTTGATTTCTAACAGGTAATAATGGAAACTAATGACTTTTCTGCTATATAATGGAGGGTAAAACATGTATTATAGAAAAAAAAAAATTCTTTTAGAAGGAGAAGAGTATGTATATAATGGATAAGGGTATTTGTGAAAGCCTGTGAAAAATAAAGCTATTTATCCATTTCCACTATAAAGCATCCACAACTACGAAGTATAAAAGGTATATGATATTTCGTGTTCACCACAATGGTGTGTTTCAAATAAATTATACAACACACATACATATTATGCGGTGTTTTAATACGTTAACATTTTAGAATTCGTGTGAACTATATCATTTTATGATATGATTACGGATTATAGTGATACTTTCTTGTGATCAATGTAGAATATGACCATTTGTCCGAATTGTCTGTGCAATGTATGACAATTGCATTGACTAGCCTATATTTGAAAACTTAATCCTCTTAGGAGTTGAATCTAATTGTTATTTTACACTTTCGGTTATTCTTTAGGTAAAATTCACAAGCACGTCTTATTATTGTGTTTGTTGATGAACTTAGGAAATTAACGAAGTATTCTTGCGATCAAGGTACTCTGAAGATTTTGATGATAAGAGTTTAATTTGCAATTCTAATCATTTATTGAAGTACATGTTTAAGATTGAAGATGAACTCCTTGACCAGTATTCTTAATTAAATATTGATTATTTTCAATTATTTACTTTGCTTTTGATTTATCTTTTGTTACTATCATAAAAGTCAAAAATCCCCCCTCTTGTTACTGAAAATTGAAATTGAGTAACAACTATAGCCTTCAGTGGAATATACTCCTTCTAAGTTATACTTCATTATTATTTTGTTGAGTGAAAAAATGATATAATTTTGACGCATTGCGACAGGTGATTGATGATCGAAAAATGTTGTCGGTTTTATTAGAGATGTATTCAACAACAATAGACTCATGTCTTCACCAAAGAATGACGTTGATAATGTTAAACTGACATTATCTTACATAATCAACACTATATTTTTAATAAAAAACTAACAAAACATTTTCTTCGGATTTGTTTTTGTTAATACTTATCCCACTGCAATTATACTTAAGGGTGCACACGGTACGTTTCGACTCGGTTCTTGCCGAGGCCGAGTACCTGTACCTCCGTAGCCTCGGTTTCTATTTTTTGGACCGGTACATGTACCTTGTACCTCGGTTCCGGTACCATTCGGGACCAGTACGGTACCAGGGACGGTTCCGGTACTAGTCTCGGTCCTTAATTTTTCCAGACAACTTTTTTTTCTGTTAAGAACCTGTTTTACTGAGCAACAATATATTAAGAAATATCTCAAAGCACAATACATAACAACTAACAAGTAGCAATAATACTAGCAAAGAAAAGTGCCAAATACCAAGTCTTGAAAAACTTAAAAAGTAACAAATAGCAAAAGGCTGACAGACACAGTCACTCACACACAATTAAACAATAATCTTACTGGTGACAACAGTAACAAGTAGCACTGGACAGTGGTGGTAAAAAAGTAATAAGTAGCACTGGTGGCAAACACAAAGTCTTGAAAATCTATTCCATGGCAACAGCACTGGTGGTGGTTGCATTATTGTTGATAGGAGTATAAGACCAAGAACCACATACAGATCATTATGTTACCTAATCGAATGATTAAGGAATCGGTAAAATTGGTAACATACAGATCATGTTATAATCGGTCGTGCAAACCATTATGTTATAATCAAGCTACTGAAGCTCAAATTAAAAATGTAATAAAAAGATCTAGATTGAATCTTACCTAATCAAATGATTAACGAATTAGTAAAACTGGAGAAGAAAAGAGGTGGTGTTAACTGGTGTTCGGTTTTCTTTCTCACAGAGAGAAGAGCTGCATAGAAGACGGAGAGAAAAGAAAATGAAAAGTCTAGTCTTTCTGACCTAATTCTTTTATATATACTAGTACACCACCGTTAGATTAAATCCCTAAATCTAGTGGTTATTATTACTCGGTACAATCGGGACGGGACGGTACGGGACATGTTTAGGACCGTGTACCTGTACCTCCCTAGGCTCGGTTCTCAGTTTTTCGACCGGTACCTGTACCCCCTTCCTCGGTTTGGTACAAAAACAGGTACGGTTCCACCGGTTCCGGAACGATCTGATTTTTCGGCTCGGTTTTTGTGCATCCTTAATTATACTCATTTATGAAGTTTAGCAATTTTTCCAGTTCTCTCGTTGTGTGTTGGTTTCAATTCGAACAAAATTTTAATATCAATTGTTGAAATCTAGATAATGTTCAAGACCGCAGGAAAAAAAAAATTAAAATCTCTTGGGAAGGCTTCGAGGCCACTAAAATCTCCTAATAGAATAAGCCAATCATACTAAAATTACGACCATCTCATTCTTAAAAATATTTCACGCTTATAGATTAACTTTGGCACCTACCGGCCATTATTTTACAAAAATGATAATAGACCATCGGTGGGATCCCTCAATCTGTCCCGAAAGAGATAATGAAGTTATACTCACCATATACTCGTCCCCTGTTAGACCATCTAACAGGGGTTGAGGAGGGGACCACCCTACTTTCTCAATACACACCGACTGGGGGTGCAACCCGCAGTCAGTGCAGCAGTTTCGATTATTTTATCATTTTTCCTGCACACCAAATTAGCGAAAGAAGTATATATAATTGTGAGTGTTCGGTTGAAACGTAACCTCATTTTGATTATTGGCAGACTTAAACGTATGATAACTAGGGGTGCACATACCCTACCCATACCCGCCTATCCTACCCTACCCGCCAGTTTTTTAACCGTATCCTATCCTATCCACTATTTGGCGGGTAGGGTGGCGGGTAAAGATTTTCTTAACCGCCAGTAAACGAGTAGGGTGGCGGGTATAGGTCATATCCTACCCACCCTACCTAGGAGTGCACATACCCTACTCATACCCGCCAACCCTACCCTACCCGCCAGTTTTTTAACCGTATCCTACCCTATCCATTATTTGGCGGGTAGGGTGGCGGGTAAAGATTTTCTTAACCGCCAGTAAACGGATAGGGTGACAGGTATAGGCCATATCCTACCCACCCTACCCGTTGTGCAGCCCTAATGATAACTGATAACCTTAAAGTATCTTATTTTCGATAAGCAACTTGCAGCAATTAAGGTAGCCACCTAAGGCCAACCAATAAACTATTGGTCGAATGTCATACTCCGGTGGCGACGTGCATGATGTTTGTTGATGATATGATACGGTCGATGGGAGCTAGCTAGTGGGTCTTCGGTGGCTCTTGTTCAGGTTTTAGGGACATTTAAATTTTCTCGCTGTCGTGTTACAGAGAATTAAAAACGAGATTAGCAAAGAAAAACTCGCCGTGAAGCCATTTTACGGCTCAATACATCCGTTGCAGCTTGATTCGCAATAACTCCGATAATTAGGAACGGTTTTTCGTTTGATTTTTTTTTTCTCTTTTTGGATAAGGTTAGTGTGGGAACGCCAATTTCTAACCTTAAGAACGAAAATTCATCCCCTCGCTGGGCAGTTTCCAGTTGGTTTACAGTTGGGATAGCTGATTCAATGCTTCTAGTGATTTTCAAGGATGATATATGAAAATAACTATTATAATTATGATGTGTTTTTAATCGTTAATTTTTATGGTGGCCCTTCGGTCAACCAGATTTATCCCTTTAAGAGTAGAAGATGATGTCTACGTAGTAACGTGTGATGGTTGTGCACCAAAAAAGAACGGGCCATCCTATAATAATGACTCCAAGTCTCTAATTATGATTACTTCAAGCTTTACAAAAGAAAAAAATATATGTTTTGTTTGTTGAAGTGTCTCATACGTAGTGACATTTTTATTGAGCATATTTATAATTGCAATGACAAAACTGCGTACCAATCCAAAAACTAATCCAAGATGATACTCGTTGAAAATGAGATTAAGACTCAAGGTAACACTATCTCAACAAACAAGAGTTAGCTATCTAGGTTTATGCATCCAAAGTCTTTGGGCATCAATTTCTCCATGATGTTGGCCAAGAGGATGGCGGCACCAAAACTGCAACCCAGTCCAAGTCCCAGTCTCCTCAGCGTAATAATTAAATAACAACATTGGTGAGTGCTCTGCATAATAATCACTACTAAGATATCTAATTCACACTTACACAGTTGCACCAATCAAATCATCACTAATTGTTGTCTAAAACTTATCAATTAACAAAATTGTTGTCTAAAAACTAATTAATTAACAAAACCTTCACAAAAATTAAGACTGGCCCGTACATCCAAACAATTAATCTCTTAACTGAATGAATATAAATATTTCGACTTAGAAAACCATTAATCTCCTAATATGAGTGCTATTTTTTTTTTGACGGAAAGAGGGGTTTTCAGGAACCCGTAGATTATTTATTTGATTACCTTATTCAAATTGAGGTTTGGATTACTATATAGCAGAAGTGGTAGACATACATACCCTCCTGTTTCATCGTTATACATTACTCATTGATATAATTAATTTACAATGTAAATTTTTTGATCTACATGAAACCCAACGAAATGGAAAAGATTAATCTGAATAATGGTATTTTGATTATTCTTCAACCATTTAGAGACTTCTTCTTCGTTAAGATAAAATTCTTTGCAGAAGAAGTAGTTTGCGTTAATCTTCATAATGGTCCATTCTAATAGCCATTGATCTTCTTTATATAAATCTTGATTATCGTCACGCTGGGATCGAATGTCCTCAAAGATAGGCTTCAATCTCTCATCGGATTTCAATACAAGAGCCCAAAGGTTATAACAAAACGCACTAATAGCGATTAGTATTGAAATTATTTGAAGGCATGAAACAACCATTATATATAGAAGATCAATAACATAAAAATAAAATCTAAAACCTAAATCACACTGTGATTTTTTATTCATATATGTCATTCGAATCCTTTTTTTTTTTTTTGGTGGCAACTATGCTAGAAGGCTGTTTTGAACGCACCTCATAGACTCCTGGTGTCCATGGATGTACAAGTTCACTAAAATTCAATAAACTCGGTTCGACTTGCTTTTTTTTTGTTATGATAATTCCGTTCGACTTGCGCATTCCAGACTTGGGCACTGTGCGATAGATGTGGGATTGGGATTTTCTTCGACTACGTGTAGATTATTATATTTTAATGGTAACTGTCAAGACAGCTAATTATATTTAGAACCACTTAATTTATTGGATGATTATCTGCTAATAACATACTAGGGTGGTAGTTGTACCAAATTTATATAATCAGCCATTTTCTCTGCTAAATAAACCCAGAAATGAGAGGAATTTTTCTCGTGATTTGAAATTTTAACGACGAATAGAACATATATTTCTTTTTGACATAAGACGGCCTTAGTCGTACCTTGAATTTTGGGTCTTAGGCTGTGGCATAACTCGCCTAGGAGCAGCAACCGCCGTGTTCCTACCAAACATGATCCAGAAACAAAACATATATTTCCTCCGTTTTTGAAAAAAAGATACTATCACTTTTTTAATTAAAAAAAAAAAATGATAGTATCTCATTTTCAGAATTAGAGTGGAGTATGGGAAAGAATAATGTAATGATTTACTGTTGTATATATATAGGAGCGTCCGATTTAGAATGGAAGTCAACCAAGCATTATATGCATGCTTATTACTTAATAATAACACTGCTTATTACTTAATCATTAGTTTATACTGACCCAATCAACACTATGTCTGTCACAGTCTCACCTGTTTCACGACATCACACCGGAGACACGGGACAGCCAGGCCAAGGCGTCAGGTTTAACAGTGTACATATGTAGTTTGAACGGCTTATCTATATCTATATATAGCTATGTATTCTCATTTCATTCTCTCCATCTCTACCATCTTTCTCTCTTGGTCTCTCTAGCTAGCTATATATCTCTCTCTCCTAGTTGTACTTTTCAATCACTGACGATGTCTACTACTAGGGAAGGTGATGAACATAATCATGAATCGCAAGAGGCGAGGCTGCAGAGAATTGAATCAAGTAATATTGCTGGTATTGAATTGATGCTTAGCAAACTTGTCGACTCTCTTGCTCATAACCAACGACAAATGCTAGAGACTCAAGCACAAAGCCAACAGCATTTGCTAGAGTTGTTAACAACAAACTTTAATAAAGGACTAGAGGAAGTACTGAGGCAACAAAACAAGGCATTAGCAAATTCAAATGGCGAAAAGAAAGTTAAAGCTGATGAAAAGAAGCAAAAAACTACTGGTAAGTCATGTCTTACCTGATACAAATGTACCCAGACTAAGGTTTACAGAAATATTATATAGTTTGATATATTTTGGTTGTTTATCCATGTCGAGTACAGAAAACGCTGCCGTTCCTTATATCATGGAAGAATACGAGGATCTGTTTTACGCAGCATATTATGGTGAGTGGGAAGACGCTAAAAAATATTTTGAGGCTCATCCAGATTCAATCAAAAAAGCAATTACAAGTGAGTCAGAAACAGCATTGCATGTAGCTGTGAAGTTTACAGAGTGGGATTTTGTGAAGGAGATTGTGAAATTCGTATCTCGAGATGTTCTTGAAATAAAGGAAAAATCTGGTTTGACAGCACTTCACATGGCAGCGGCACTCGGAAATGTTGAAGCTGCTCAGTCTATGGTAAAGAAAAATCGCAAATTGATAAAACTACGCGATAATGACGGAAATATACCACTTGAAACTGCAATTTCAAACGTCTCAGATGGACAAAATAAGGCTGTTGAGTATCTTTACACTGAAACTCTAAAGTACTACCCAAGTCTATTCTCCGGTCCTCAAGGTGCTAAGCTCTTGTGCTGCGCGATTGAAGCCAGTTTCTTCGGTGAGCAGAATTTGATAAGCTAATTTCTTATAAACATACTATTCGTAATATGATAAATTTATGCTAGTTTAACATGCTGTGTTTGTAGATGTGGCGATTTCGATTGTTGAACAGTTCCCAGATTTGGCCATGGAGAAAATTGAAAAAAGGGAGATGTACGTTCTAGAGTCGATCGTCTGCAGGCCATTTTCATTTCTTAGTGGAACCAAGTTATCATGGTGGCAACGCTTCGTCTACTCTTGTTAGTTACACTGATCACCCAAGATTTACTTTCAGTTTTTTACTATCCCCATGTGTTAAATTATACTTAGGTTTTATGTTCCTCATTGCTACTGCATATGCATGTCTGTGGTACAGTGATTCGTGTTGACATGCGTTCACCGTATGACAAGCTTGATTCGGAAGAAGACAAGGAGAATCCTTCGGAAAACCAAGAAAGCACCATTAGAGACGAAGAGAACCTTTTGGAGATTTCAGAGGGCCTTATAATTAGAGATGAAGATAATCATTTAGAAAGTTCTCAAGTCCCCATAAGAGATGAAGAGAATCCTTTGGATAGTTTAGATGGCCAGATAGGAAACGAAGAGAATGAAAATGACGAGACTGAGTCCGATAAACTGTCAGTTGTCTCATCAGTCGTCTCCTCAATTAAGTCCTCAGCTAGTAACAAAGGAATGCTGAAAAAGTTCATCTCCGGACATATCATGCCTTTCTACACAAAAGGTTATTTTAGTCTATATATATAATGCAAATTTTCAAGTTGAATTCAGTGTTATATGTCTGATCAGCTACCCTTCTTTTATTCCAGTGCCCCTTGTGAAACGTCTGTACAGCGAAAAGTTGATGCACAAACAAGCCGTTATTTTGGTTCAAAAGATGCTAGAACAAATTGACGAGAATACAACCACTATCACAGAAGTTATTGATTTTCTTAACAAAACATGCGTCGTAGACACGGCTATTAAATATGGGATCACTGAGTTTATTGTGGAGTGTCTGAGTATATTTCCTTTTGCGGGAGATGAAACAATGATACAGATAGCCATTGCAGAACGAAATGAAAAGATTTTGAATCTCATATTGGAAACCAGTGAAGATCAAAAAGATGATTTGCTTTCTAAAATAGATGAAAATGGTAACAGTATTCTACATTACGTTGCCAAAATCGCACCATCTTACCAACTCAATTCAGTATCCGGTGCTGTGCTACAAATGCAACGCGAAACACAGTGGTATAAGGTAAGGATTACAGTCAATGTCCACTATACAACCGAAAATAGTCATATATAGATGTCTAACTAATATTATAGCTAGCTTCATAATTATTTACCGCTAAGTCTATCTACCTGATCTCATAAATTAATTTATCAGGGGATTGAAAGCATGGTACATCCAATCTTGAAACACACCAGAAATGCTAATGGGGATACAGCTCAATTTGTATTCATAGAGGAACACAAGAAGTTAGTAGCGACAGGAGAAAAATGGATGAAAGAGACGTCTGGGTCTTGCATGGTGGTTGCGACCCTTATCGCTACTGTTGCGTTTGCAGCTGCTTTCACTGTCCCAGGAGGTAATATTAGTGATCCAGATAACCCTAGAAATGGCGTCCCCATTTTCTTGACCAAGAACACATTTGCAATGTTTGCGTTAGCAGACGCTGTAGCTCTATTCTCGTCAATCACCTCCGTCATTATGTTTTTAGCTATCATGAGCTCTCGTTATGCCGAAGAGGATTTCCTGAAGTCATTGCCACAGAAACTGATAATTGGTCTTGCAAATTTGTTCCTTTCTATGGCCAGCATACTGGTAGCTTTTGGTGCAGCATTCACCCTTGTTCTTAGACACCGATATTCATGGGCTCCAATTCCAATAGCGGTTTTTGGTTTTATTTCTGTGTTCTTATTTGCTTCTCTGGAGTTTCCTTTATTTCTTGAAATGGTACGTCTCACATATTGGCCTCGTGTCTTGAAAGCAAAGAATCGCCGGCCTATTTTTTCCGAGAAGGAAGTCCGACGAACTTTCAAGCAAAACAGCATTAAGCGAAAGGCCAAGAAAGACAATTAAAACCATATCTCTTAAGTTCTTATGAAACCACATTTGGTGATTATGGTAGTGGGCTAGTGGCTTTCAACTGGTGTTCTACTTGAATGAATTACTTGTGAGGGGTGTGGTCGTGGCCTCGTGGGTAATATGTTCAAAAAAATTTTCCCTTTTCGTTTGGCTTGTAAGCTTTGCTAGGGAATTGGGTGCCTTACATAATTTTTTTTCTTTTTTTTTTCTTTCTCGTTATGGTTTTCACTTTTTTGTTCATTTAATGTTACTTTTATATATATATACTTCTTCACTTTCACAAAAATAGGTAAGATTTTTATATATGTGTATGTCAAAAAAAAAAAAAATCGCTTGTTTTCGTAAAAAGAAAGTCAAATGTTCTAAGATACTATTTTTCCTATTATTATGGATCTTTTCTCTCTCATGTGTCATGTTTTTCTCTTTAAAATATTTAAGGGACCGCTTTTTCCATATTAGAAAAGAAACATGAGAATATGGTTTAAGTGATTGGTTCTCTTAAGTTCTCAAACGAGCAAAGTTTTAAGCTTCTTGAAAGTCTCTGAACAAGCATCATCAAAAACAAACTTAATATCTTTTGCAAGAAAATTACAAAGAGGTCTGAAAATCAAGCTAAAATCTTTAATGAATCGACGATGAAAACATGCATGCCCTAAGAATGACCTAATATCTCTTACGGTTTTGGAGACCTGTAAAGTCTTAATAAGGTCAACTTTGGATTTGTCTACCTCTATTGGAAGATATGATATGCCCCAAAACAATTTCTGATCGAACCATGAAGTGACATTTTTCCCAATTAAGCACTAAATTCTTTTCGTTACACCTAGTCAACACTAATGTCAAATGATATGCAAGCATTCATCAAAACATGAACCAAATACTGAAAAAAATCATCCAGAAAGACCTCTAAAAACCGTTCTACCATGTCAGAAAATATGTTCATCATATAACGCTGAAAAGTCGCAGGGCATTACATAACCCGAAAGGTATGCGTCTATATGCAAAAGTACCAAACCGACAGGTAAAAGTGGGTTTCTCTTGGTCTTCTGTGGGAATATAAATCAGATTATAACCAGAGTAGCCATCTAAAAAGCGATAATGACTATGTCCAGATAATCGCTCTAGCATTTGGTCGATAAAAGGAAAGGGAAAGTGATCCTTCCTTGTGACCTTATTCAAGTTTCTGTAGTCAATACAAACACGCCAACCCGTGGTCACTCGGATTTAGATTAACTCATTGTTATCATTATGGACTACAGTGATACCCGATTCCTTGGGAACAACCTGAACGGGGCTGACCCAACCTGCATCTAAAAATTTAAGCACCTCAGTTCGAACTACTTTTTTCATGTTAGGGTTAAGTCGACATTGCATCTTCATAGAAGGTTTAGTGTCACTTTCTAAACGAATCTGATCTATATAAACAGTAGAACTTATATCGTTAATGTATGTTATGGTCCACCCTAAAGCTTCCATATTGTTTTGAAGTATGGTTACTAGCTTACTTTCCTGATCATTATCCAAGTCGGAGGATACAATCACAGGTAAAGTCTCAGATGGGCCTAAAAGCACATACTTCAGGGTATCCGATAGTTCTTTAAGGTTCAACTTAGGAGGCTCTTCTAAAGAAAAAATTATGGTAGACTTATAAACTTGTAGCGGTTCAAACTTAAGTTCTCCATCCATTACTAGTGTCTATCAAAGGGGCGAAATATAATAAAGCATTCACCTCATTAATCACACTATCATCATCATCCATTACTCCAGGATTAATCTTCCTATCACGTTTACCTCTTCTATGCATGTGTCATATAGTTCAGGGAGTAGCTTACTAACTTTGAAAATATTCAGATCAATAGCCATATTACCAAAATACATATTCATAATGTCATTGCGACAGTTAATGATCACATTGGATGTAGCTGAAAATGGAATACTTAGAATTACAGGTATCTAGTTCTCTAGGTCAGAGACAGGTCGCCTATCTAGGATAACAAAATCCATTGGATAAATAAATATGTCGACCTCAATAAGAACATCCTCTATAAGGAATTTTCACAGATCTATCAGCTAACTGAAGTGTTATCTAGGTAGGTTCATCTTACCAAGTCCTAGCTTGAGGTATACGTGGTAAAGAAGTAAGCTCACACTGGCTCCTAAGTCAAGTAATGTTTTCTCAACACCGTAATTACCTATTGTGCAAGAAATAATACTGGAACATGGATCTTTGTACTTAGGAGTTGTGGTGATTTGTATAATCAAACTTACATGACTAGCTAAAACACTTTCTTTTGTACACTAAGCTTTTTCTTATGCGTACACATATCCTTAAGGAACTTGGCATAAGTAGGAATCTTCCTAATTGCATCTAATAATGGAAGGCTTAGGTAAATTTTTTAAAAACCTCCAATATATCATTAAAGTTGGATTCCTTCTTAGTTGGTACTAGTATTTATGGGAACGAGTCTCTGGGCGCAAAGTTGGGCTTATCAAGAACCGCATCAGACCCTTTAGAGACTCTATCAGTCTCTTCAGCTACTGGCTCAGAAGGGTGAACTATAACATGTTCACTATCAGATATGGTTACCTTATTGGCTACCACTCGACCACTCCTAAGGGTTCTGAAAGAGTTCAGATGATTGAATGGTTTATCTCCAGAAGATATTTCATGAAATTCTCTAGGATTGGGTTGTGTCTGACTACGAAAACCTTTATCTCTCAAATCATTTATCTGACTAACCTGCATTTGTAAATAGGAAATAACTTAAGAGTTAGCCTTAACCATATTTTTATTGTCTTCTAAACCTTGTACAACCGTTTGTTGAAACTTTTCAGTTCGCAGAGCTAATGAGGCGAGAGACTCCTCTAAACTTATGTGAAAATGAGATGGCCCTGAAGGATTCTTAGTATAGCTAAACATGTGGGATCCTGATTCTGGCCTTTAAACTAGGAAAAATTAGGATGGTTTCTCCAATCGGGGTTATAGGTTTCTGAATATGGATGATATTTGAGCCCACCTTCATATCTAGAATCTAAACCGCCATGTAAAACACTAAAATGATCATGGGTCGTACTTATTGGGTAAAACAAAGGACACTGAGGTCCAGTATGATTTTGGTCACCATATATAGTACATGGATAGGTCTTAGGCTCATTGTTACATCTCATAGAATGGATTTACCCTTGATTCATTTCTAAGGCCTCTAGAAGCCTAAGGATGTCTTATATATCCATTATCAACTATATCGACCTTACGGATATGATTCCTGGATATTTCTGGTTCTATTGTTGAAGCCCATTTCTTTTTTTTTTTCCAGCTAACTCCATAAACGAGTCAAAACATGTATCTGGGTCCTGATGTGTGAATTCTCCACTACTCATTGTCTCTACCTGCATACGGGCTTCACTATCTAGGACTTCATATTAAATTTGGGACATGTAGGCTTTCTCAAAGTCGTGATGTGGACATTGGTATGACAAATTTATGAAACCTTTCTACATAATCGTGTAGGTTTTCACCTAATTTCTTCTAATAAGTTTGAATAGACTGACGAACATCAACAACCTTAAGAGTGTGGACATAACTTCTTAATAAAATCCTCTATAAGACCATCCCATGTGATGATTGTTTTAGGGGGAATGAAATGATACCACTTTTTGGCTTTGTCATTAAGAGAGAAGGGAAACAAACACTTTTTTTTGTGACACAATTTTTTTTAGTGCCACTATGTGACCGGTGATTCAAAATCTCATTTGTTACCCAAACTTGTCTTATAACCTAATATCTGGTTAGAGGCCAAGTAGAGCAACTTATGATTAAAGATACGCATATGACTTTTGACTCTGTAACCCAAAATTTATCCATGAAATTTTTAAAAGGAGATTTAGATATTAAATCAACTGTGTGGCACGAACTTATTGTGATCCAGAATATGACGAATGTGTGGCGCGAGCGTATTGCGACCCAAAATTTGTCTAGTAGTTCGAAATTTTGAGGTTATTCTTATTGTATTTCGTTGGTTATAGCTCAAATGATGTCAACATCCATATACAAAACCCAAGCAAAAACTGTCTAAACTAATTTTCTAGTTTAAACTAACCTTTTATTTTGTTGCATATACCCCCAATCTTTATTCTTTTCTCACAACCAACACTACCAGTACCAACTCACCACCACTAACTTACAACCCCACTAACCATCACCAGCCGGAAACACCACCATAAACCAGTGTCACCATCACCACATTCAACAAGCACCAAGAACCACCATCAACCAACATCGCCAACTACCAGCACCATCGGTGCCACCACCATCTCCACCCCTTATACCAGCACCACCCCGCTACCACCAACCAGCACCACCATCAGCATCGGCACCACAAACTACCATGCCTCCACCAACCAGCATCACCAAACAACCAACACCACACCCACCACCCATATCAGCATTATCCCACCACCACCAACTAGCACTACCATCACCATCAACAAAACCACATCCAACCATCGCCACCAATAACCAGCATCACCACCACCAAAATCACCCAAAAACTTTGGTTTCAACGATAAAAACTAGACAAAAATATGTTGAGACCAAGTTTGGTTTAGATATAAAATTATCATTTCGTCAAAAACTTCAACAATGAAACCAAACATGCCAACTTCCAAGTAAGACATAATAGACTAGGCAAAAATTAGTTTAAATTTGGTTTCAACATAAAGTTACTGCTTCACCATTAAAACATCAGTTTCACGTTAAAAAATAGGCAACAATCAGATGAAAACCACATTTGATTTCAACATAACATTTCAGTGATCGGTTTTCAGCCGAGCAAATATAATATACTTTCTCACTCAACTAAATATAAATATAGTATGTGATAAGAACAGGGACGGAGCTATGTGCATCTTAGGGGTGGCCCCCGGTCCCCCTATTTTTTTTAATTCAGTAAAGACTCCTTGATGTTCTTATTATTTTGAAGAATAATCCTTTAATAACCCCCCCCCCCTAAATCATGTGTTTTGTATGTTAGCCCCCCTTGGAAAAAAATTCTAGCTCCGTCCCTGGATAAGAAAGAGTTCGTTCCCACAGAGAAGTTTTTGTTGTTATCAAATTTCAGTTTCTTAGTAACCAAGGGGGGATTTTTTTTTTTTATCTAAGCAATAAAATAAATTGAAAGCAATAAAATAATTTGAATAATCAATAAGGAGAAGATGTTGGTCACGGGATAGTATCATTCACAAACATGTATTTTCATCAATGACTATAATTGATATTTTAATCTCTTATTTATTAAAAGTCCTTGGTTACCTTGATCGCAAGAGCATCCCGTTTATTTCCCGATTTTATCACAAACAACATTAAAAGATGCTATTGTGAAATCTACCTAGAAAGCAACCTAAAGTGTAAAAGCACAATTAAGTTGAACTCCCTAAGAGCATTAAGTTCTATGAAATAAGACTAATCAATGGAAACAATGTGTAAAAGCACTAATTCGTTTTAACAAAGGTTATGATTCATATGTGACTAGTAGGATATATCACTACAAGCACTACTCACATTTATGCTACTTGTAATCAGGAATTATCACTTTTTCGTATAATAACCCTAATCTAGCAATAGAGATGAAGACTAATCTAATTGATTCCGGACTCAACCAAACTATCATTCAAATCATAAAACAATAAAAACAATGAATCATAAACAATAAATTATTGAGACAAAACTAATTCATTGAATCAAATAGCATGTTTGATGAAATCAACTTATTATCCCATAACCAATAATAGTTATTTAGCTACTCATGGCTTTTGAGTTCATCATAATCATAATCAAAAATAAATTGAAGAAGATGAAAAATAAACGAAAGCAAACCCTAGTAGCGGCTATCTCCCCAAAGCCCCAAGAATAATACGTGATAAAAGAAAGTAGAAAACTTTTCTTTTTGTAGCTCTTCTTAGGTCAAGTCTTCAAAAGCCCATATCCAAAGCGTTCCACCAAGCCCATGTGTGTGAAGAACCCACGTAGAAAACATGTCCAAAAATTATCGTCGAAAATTGGCCGGAAACTCGCCGGAAAAAGTTGCCGGAAAACATCTCAGGTGACCGGAAAAGTCCACCCGGTCACCGATCAACGAGTCAGAACGGTCAAACTCAGTGAGTCACACCGAGTCAGTCAGTTGGTACCAGTCAGATGAGTCAGGTCTGAGTTAAGGCTAACTCAGCTGACTTTTTCTAAGCCAAAACCATTTCGCAGGCTAGAGCTTTGCTGCTGCACAATGATTGTGCATCACCAACTCTGTAACTTCTATCCTTCACTTCCATTTGATCATTGCAGCACCATTTAACTCAGTTGCCTCATTTTTTTGCCTTCAATCCATGTATTATCCATTGCGACTCCATCTCAGTCATGAACCATTGTGACACACACTCTATAAGCACATATTAGAAATGAAGGTCGGTGTCTCTCATGATGTAACATGGGTAGTATCCACTATAGGGGATCACAAATCTAATACCGAATTCATTTTGTACCTCATTTGCCACTGGGATGGTTAAATCCAACTTTAACTCCCATACAAGTAAGAAACCTGATCATGTTCTCTGACATCTCTAAGTTCAGTCACTCTTATGAGAATCTCGATGTAATCTTAGCGACATGTATACTATGTGACTCTAAACTAACTACAAGTTGGAGTTTTCTTATTCACTATTTACACAAAAGTTGAAAAAATTTGAAAAATTTAAAATGCAAATGCTTAACCACTCTCCCACACTTAAACTTTACATTGTCCTCAATGTAAATTGAGTCATCCAAAGTATGTCAAGGTGGGAAATTCTAACATGACAATGACAAGAAATCAGAAAAAATAAATGCAAAACAAGACAAGAAAAACTAAAAAAAAAAACAAGAAATAAATACAAGACAAGAAATACTTATCCTATGAGTTTCCTCCCATTTAGCGCTTGGTTTAAAGTCGTCATCCCGACTATCTCCTTGCTTTCTATGCCTCCTCCAGAGGGAGTGCATCCACAAAGTTAGCTCCTTCCACCACTTCGGAAGTGAAATTCTCATAATATGGTTTCAACCGGTGCCCATTAACTTTAAGTTCTTTGCTTGTAGCTATGCTACGAATTTCCACCGCACCATGAGAAAACACATTAGTAACAATGAAAGGTTCAATCAATCGTGACCTTAATTTACCCGGAAATAAATGCAAGCGAGAATTAAACAAAAGCACTTTCTTCCCAATGAAAAATTGTTTCCTAGAAATCATGTTATCATGAAATGATTTCGTCTTTTCCTTATAAATGCGCGAGCTTTCAAATGCATCATTGAGGTTCCTCTAGCTCTTGGAGTTGTAACTTCCTTTGCTTTCCAGCCCCATCCATCTCCATATTGCATTGCTTAATAGCCCAAAACTCCTTATGCTCAATTTCAACGGGTAAATGACAAGGTTTACCATACACAAGCCTAAAGGAAGACATCCCGATAGGTGTCTTGTATGTGTTTCTATAAGCCCACAAAACATCATTAAGTCGCATGCTCCAATCTTTCCTTGTTGGATTCACCGTCTTCTCTAGAATGGATTTCACCTCTCAGTTGGAAACCTCGGCTTGTCTATTTGTTTGGGGATGATAAGGTGTTGGAATCTTGTGAGACACATTGTACTTCTTCAACAAGGTTTGTAAGATCCTGTTTTTGAAGTGAGAACCCCCATCGCTAATTACGGCTCTTGGAATTCCAAACCTTGCAAAGATATTAGCTTGCACAAAATCTGAAACCACTTTAGAATCATTAGTCGGGGTGGCCTTAGCTTCCACCCAGTTAGACACATAATCAATAGCTAGTAAGATATAAAAATTCCCATGAGAGTTGACAAAAGGACCCATAAAATCAACACCCCATACATCAAAAACTTCAATACATTGAATAAAAGTTTGTGGCATTTGATTTCGGGCACCTAGATTGTATGTTCTTTGGCACCTATCACAAGTTGTACAAAATATATGTGCATCTTTAAACAAGGTTGGCCAATAGAAACTGCTTTCAAGTACCTTGTGAGTGGTTCTCTTACTCCCAAAATGTCCTCCACAAGCATAGGAGTGACAAAAATACAAGATAGAATTAAACTCGGATTCGGGAACACACCTTCGTAATACTTGGTCACTACCTTGTTTCCATAAGTATGGATCATCCCATATGTATTGGTTCCCTAACCTCTTAAGTTTGTTCCTCTCAGCACGAGACAAGTTCTTTGGGATTTGTTTAGACACCAAGTAGTTCACAATGTCAGCATACCATGGCTCTCCAAAGGCAATTGAGAATAGTTGCTCATCCGGGAAACTTTCACGCAATGGGATAGCTTCCTTGTCCACAGCAAGACGGCTCAAATGATCCGCAACGGTGTTCTCAATTCCTTTCTTGTCCTTGATTTCAATATCAAACTCTTGTAAGAGCAAAATCCATCGTATGAGCCTCGATTTCGCTTCTTTCTTCATTAGCAAGTACCTAAGTGCTGCATGATCAGAAAAGACAACAACTTTTGTACCAATTAGATAAGAGCAAAACTTTTCCAAAGCAAAAACAATAGCTAATAACTCTTTTTCAGTGGTTGTGTAGTTTTGCTGGGCCTCATTTAACGATCTAGAAGCATAATAAATAGCATGAGGTATCTTCCCCCACGTTGCCCAAGCACCGCACCGACCACATAGTCACTTGCATCACACATGAGCTCAAAAGGCTTGCTCCAATCTGGTGGTTTAATGATAGGGGCTGAAATCAAAAGTTCTTTCAAACGATTGAATGCCGCCATACACTTTTCATCAAAGTTAAAAACCACATCTTTTTGCAATAAGTTGCAAAGTGGTGACGCTATCTTGAAAAAATCCTTGATAAATCTACGATAAAAACCTGCATGACCAAGAAAAGAGCGTATCTCCCTCACCGTAGTGGGAGGGGTTAAAGCACGAATAAGGTCTATTTTAGATTTATCGACTTCCAAGCCTTTAGAAGATATTATATGGCCTAAAACTATGCCATGAGTTACCATGAAATGGCACTTCTCCCAATTTAGCACAAGATTTGTTTCAACACATCGTTCAAGAATTAATGACAAGTTGTGCAAGCAAAGGTCAAATGAATCACCAAAGACACTAAAGTCACCCATAAACACTTCGATTATGTTTTCAACATATTATGAGAAGATACTTACCATACACCTTTGAAAGGTAGATGGAGCATTGCACAAGCCAAAAGGCATCCTTCTATAAGCAAAAGTACCGAAAGGACAAGTGAAAGTGGTTTTATCTTGATCCTCCGGCGCTATCATAATCTGATTGTAACCTGAATAACCATCAAGGAAGCAATAATAAGAATGTCTAGCTAAACGTTCAAGCATTTGATCAATAAAAGGCAATGGAAAATGATCCTTCCTAGTGGTGGGATTCAATTTCCTGTAATCAATAGAAACCCTCCAACTGGTTTGCACACGAGTTGGGACAAGTTCGTTCTTATCATTCTCCACCACCGTTACACCTGATTTCTTTGGTACTACTTGTACCGGACTCACCCACTTGCTATCGGATATGGGGTAGATAACACCCACGTCCAAAAGCTTTAGTATCTCCTTTTTCACAACTTCCATCATGGGAGGGTTCAAACGACGTTGTGCATCCCTTGTAGGCCTTGCATCGTCCTCCAAACGAATCTTGTGCATACATACGGCAGGGCTTATACCATTGATATCGGCAATTGTCCATCTTATGGCTGTCTTGTACTTCCTTAGCACCCTTAGAAGTTTTTGCTCCTGTAATTTACTAAGCTTGTTAGAAACAATCACAGGTAAATCTTCCTTGTCACCCAAGTACAAGTACTTTAGGTGATCGGGAAGAGGTTTCAATTCTAACTTTGGATATTTAACAATTGAAAGTACAATCTTTTCATCACTGCATGGTAAAGAAATAAAAGAGATATTATGAGTTTCCGGGCATCCTTGTAGTGAATTAAGATCACCAAGGGCTTCCTTGAGTTCATTACCACACTCTACACCATTATCCATGGATGTAGTTAAAACGGTTTCCAAAGCATCATCACCATTCAATTCAAACACTTGTTATGCCAATGTATCCATAACATCAATGGAGAAACAAGAGTGGACATCACTAGGATATCTCATCGTCTCGAAAATGTTGAAACGTATTGTTTCTCCATCAAACTCCATTGTTAGCGTTCCCTTGTCCACATCAATAATGGTTTTCGCCGTTTTCATGAAGGGACGCCCAAGTAACAATGGAAGAGACGAGTCCAGTGACCCTTCATTCATCTCTAACACGCAAAAGTCAGCTGGAAATACTAATTGATTAACCTGCACAAGAACATCCTCAACAATACCCATTGGGTAAACATTAGAGCGATCGGCTTATTGCAATACAATCCCAGCCTTTTTAAGAGGACCTAACTCAAGTGAATTGTACATAGATGCAGGCATAACATTAACGGATGCACCTAAATCCAACATAGCTTTGTTAAATGTGGTGTTATCAATTGTGACTGGAATGTCAAAGCTACCGAGATCCTTACATTTCAGTGGGAGTTTGTGTTGTAAGATTGCCGAAGCATTCTCCCCACACTTAGCACTTCATTACCTTTGAGCCTTTGTTTATTGGTACACAAGTCCTTCAACACCTTCGTATACTTGGGAACTTGCTTGATAGCATCAATGAGTGGTATGTTCACATGGATCTTCTTTAGAACGTCTAAAATCTCCTTTTCTAGTTCCGCCTTCTTGGAGTTTGCAAATCTGCGAGGAAAATGTAAAGGAGGAACATAAGTAGAAACCGAAGTTTTAGAGTTAGGAATAGGTACCTCAGAAGTTTGGGGAGAATCATCACTCTTCTCCTCCAAAACAGGTTCCTTTGGTGTTTCCACCTTGCCCGAATCAGTATCCTCGGGTTGCACAAGTTGTGTACCACTTCTCAACGTAATAACATTGACACCCTCTTTTGGGTTAATGAGTTGAGAAGGGAGTTTCCCACTATTTTGTGTCTTCAATTTGTTTATATCAACCGCCATGGATCCCATTTGTGTCTGCAACTCCTTGATAGCACTCTTAGTTTCTTGTTGACTTTCCTTAAACATGGTAGAAATGCCTTGCATAAAAGTTTGAAGCTTTGCATCGATATCGGAACCCTGATTTTGCATCGATTGTTGTGGTTGCTGAAATTGTTGATGTTGCGGCTGGAATTGTTGTTGTTGTGGTTGAAATCCACCCGGACGGTTGAAAGTAGGTTGTTGAACCGCGCCTTGCTTGTTTGCATAGCTAAAGTTGGGGTGATCTCTCCATCCCGGATTGTTAGTGTTAGAGTAGGGATCATACCGTCTTTGTTGATTTGGAAAGACCGCACTAGCTTTCTCCAACTCTTCACCATATGAAGGAAAAATAACCGCAGCCATCTTTTGCATCATTTTCTCCATGTTATCCATCCTTTGATCACGGTGTGATGATGACTCCGTAACTTCATGCACTCGCCTAACCATTGTTTCACCTCTTGTGTAGAATTGTTGCGAGTTCGCAGCCATGCTTTCAATCAACTCGGTAGCTTGGGCCACCGTCTTGTTCACTAGAGCTCCACCACCCGCTGCATCAAGAAGATATCTATCACTTGGTTGGAGACCTTCGTAGAAGTATTGTATTATCGTAGCGTCACTGAATTGGTGGTGTGGACAGCTTGCCACCAATCTCTTGTATCGCTCACAACATTCATACAAAGATTCTCCTACGTGTTGCTTTATCCCACAAATGTCTTTGCGAATTTGAGTAGCCTTTGACGCAGGAAAATACCTCTCTAGAAAGAGTTTCTTCAACCCGTTCCATGTAGTGACACTTCCGGATGGTAAATAATACAACCACTCCTTAGCATTGTCCGCCAAAGAAAACGGAAAAGCTTTCAACATTGCTCCATCCACATTTGTCTCCGGTGGAAGCATAGCCATGATAACGTTGTGGAAATCCATGAGATGCTTGTTTGGATCTTCATTCGCCATGCCATGAAACTTAGGTAACTCTCTAATCAACCCCGGATTGATCTCGAAGGTTGAGTTTGTCTCAATACACCACTGTTGTGCATCAAGCCTATGAGAAGCCAAGTCCTTGAGTATACGATTTGCATCACCCATTGATTCTTCTTCTTCTTCTTCTTCTTCAACTAGTGGTTCTTCTACAAATGGAACCTCTTGTTCTTCTTCTAGTTGTAATTCTTCTTCCACTTCTAACTCCTGTTCTTCCGTCGTGTCTTGACTTGGTTGGAGTAGTGTGCCTCTTCGAGTAGCTATCCCGCACCTTGGATAGTTCCAATCTTTAGAAGCCAGGGATTAGGTACCTGAAAACAATTCTCGCAAAAAAGTGAGAAATAAGACAAGAAAACAAAAAGCAAATATGAAAGCAGAAATGATGATAAGAAACTAAAAACTTAATAACAAGCCGTATGCCTCCCCGTCAGCGGCGCCAAAATTTGATCAGTCGTCAGCCGAGCAAATATAATTTACTTTCTCACTCAACTAAATATAAATATAGTATGTGATAAGAAAGAGTTCGTTCCCACAGAGAGGCTTTTGTTGTTATCAAATTTCAGTTTCTTAGTAATCAAGGGGGGGATTTTTGTTTTTATCTAAGCAATAAAATAATTTGAATAATCAATAAGGAGAAGATGTTGGTCACGGGATAATATCATTCACAAACATGTATTTTCATCAATGACTAGAATTGATATTTTAATCTCTTATTTATTAAAAGTCCTGGGTTACCTTGATCGCAAGAGTATCCCGTTTATTTCCCGATTTTATCACAAACAACATTAAAAGATCTATTGTGAAATCTACCTAGAAAGCAACCTAAAGTGTAAAAGCACAATTAAGTTCAAATCCCTAAGAGCATTAAGTTCTATGAAATAAGACTAATCAATGCAAACAAATGTGTAAAAGCACTAATTCGTTTTAACAAAGGTTATGATTCATATGTGACTAGTAGGATATATCACTACAAGCACTACTCACATTTATGCTATTTGTAATTAGGAATTATCACTTTTTCGTATAATAACTCTAATCTAGCAATAGAGATGAAGACTAATCTAATTGATTCCGGCCTCAACCAAACTAGCATTCAAATTATAAAACAATAAAAACCATGAATCATAAACAATAAATTATTGAGACAAAACTAATTCATTGAATCACATAGCATGTTTGATGAAATCAACTTATCATCCCATAACCAATAAAAGTTATTTAGCTATTCATGGCTTTTGAGTTCATCATAATCATAATCAAAAATAAATTGAAGAAGATGAAAAATAAACGAAAGCAAACCCTAATAGCGGTTATCTCCCCAAAGCCCCAAGAATAATACGTGATAAAAGAAAGTAGAAAACTTTTCTTTTTGTAGCTCTTCTTAGGTCAAGTCTTCAAAAGCCCATATCCAAAGCGGTCCACCAAGCCCATGTGTGTGAAGAACCCACGTATATGTCCAAAAATTATCACCGAAAATTGACCGGCAAAGTCCACCGGGTCACCGATCAACGAGTCAGAACGGTCAAACTCAGTGAGTCACACCGAGTCAGTCAGTTGGTACCAGTCAGATGAGTCAGGTCTGAGTTAAGGCTAACTCAGCTGACTTGTTCTAAGCCAAAACCATTTCGCAGGCTAGAGCTTTGCTGCTGCACAATGATTGTGCATCACCAACTCTGTAACTTCTATCCTTCACTTCCATTTGATCATTGCAGCACCATTTAACTCAGCTGCCTCATTTCTTTGCCTTCAATCCATGTATTAGCCATTACGACTCCATCTCAGTCATGAACCATTACGAGTTCATCCCCTTCATTCTTCATCTTCTTGACTTTGTGAACAACAGCATCACTTGTTCCCTGCTCCGGCTGCAATGCTAAAATGCCTGCGAAGCCAACTCAGTTCACAACTCCACAACACCATTCTTTGCAACACAGCCACTGCACCATAGCAATTCAACTTCCTGCAGCTCCTACTTGATTGTATGGCTACAGTTTAGTCACAGAATTCCAACAAACTGCAATCCACATACGCAGCCTAAGCCATACATCATCAGCTGCTTCTCATTTTGTAGCTTCAGTTCCACCAAAATCATCTTAGCTTCCCTGTAAACAATGGCAGCAATATCTCACCTGCAACTCAACAACACCACTTCTTACTTCAGTTCAGCTGCACAGGGACAACTCTTGCTCTTGTTCTGCTTCATTCTGCATTTGACCATGTACTGCAACCTCCATACTCATTACTCCAGTTGCAGTATAAACAGCAGCAAGCTCCATCTCTGCTTAACCACCAGCATAGGCATCCCAGTTTCAAACAAGCCAACCCATTTGCTCAATATTATAGGACTTAAGATCCTGTCAACAATTCCACAAATTCAAGCTTTCATTCTATACATTTCCTTCTTGACAGTTCAAACAACAAACCCATCAACAGATCTCTCTGATTTCATCAGCAACAACTCACCATGAACCCTAATTGCAGAACCCCCATCTTCTCAGCAACCATTTCCACAACAGACCCAATTTCTTTCTTCTCCTCAGATTGACTACCACCAACAACAAACAGTAACTCAGTATCATCTCAACTGTTCTTCAACTGCAGTATAAATTGAGATTCAGACTCATAATGGATTCAAACTCTAACCTATAAAAAAACCCTATGTTCAGTTATTCAAATCGAGCCAAACACATCGAATCCCCATCTTCTTCTCAATCTGATTCTGAGCAACTGATCTTTATCCTTCTTAAATATCATCTCCATCTCGAATTCTCACATCGATTCCTCTTCTTACTCAATTCAGCATCACTGACCCATATCAACAGCGGCAGCTTCAGATCGAAATCCATTTCTCTCGATGTTCATCTCTGAAATGTATTCTTTGAAACCCTAACTTCAATGCTTCTCTCAATTTTCTCTGAATTTCTCTTTAAATTTCTCGGACAAACAATAGCAGCAACGACTTCTTCTTCTTGATTTTAGGGTAATGAATGAACTGATGACTGAGAGTAGACATTTCTCGAATTTAGGGTTGGGTTGGCTTTGGGCTAACAGCACACCCATCTCCTGGATAAGGGTTATCCAAATTGCATCCCCTTAACATGAGCTGTCCTGTATTTAATACTCCTCCAAAAGATAGTTTCCCCTTAACCTTGACCTGGGATCTGGATAGCACTCGCACCTCAAATGACTGCGATACCGCTTTTGCGCCTATTTCCTCTTCTTTTGCTTCAAATGAGTCCATTGCACCTAATAAACTCAAACTCACGCATAAGATACATAATTCTCAAGAAATATAACAAAGAATGCATAAACACTAGATATAAAATTAGGTGTTTACAACACCTATCAAATTCCCCCACACTTAGACTTTGCTAGTCCTCGAGCAAATGAAACAAAACTTATTCTGAAATATATACATACAACTCTCGTGAGGGTTTACTAGAGATATACCCACAAAACCTACTTTTCCAACTTACTAGTTCTCCGTAAGGATAGCATCCAACGCGCTAAGAAGACATAGAAATTCTGCACACTAGTCATAAGAAGTTAGACACATAAATGAACACAATCTCATCCTTCAAAGTTGAGAGAGAAATAACCATCCCTTCTCGAAAGAAATTCGGGTTCGGAGTGATCAAAAGCCTCGACTCTGCCTCACAAGAAAGGGTTTTATGAAGTTGCTCTCAATAATAAACAACTTTTTATGGGTCACACATGTGTCGAGGTAGGAATGAAGAGAGAATCCTGCGACACGTTGAATGGTAGGAATGCAAAAATCCTCCGAATTGTTTTGGAAACCCACATCTTTTATGCATTTTGAAAACCCTTTTTCTGACGATCTCTAAGAAAGGAAATCAACCACTTAACGAAGGTGGGAATATGCTTACTTACCTCGTTATCCGTTCGGCGTGCAATTAGGACCACTCTCATAGCATCCATAGAAACGTCTTCGGTCTTCAACCCTTGTCTTCATCTTCGTCTTCGGTCTTCAACTCTTGATGATGAAATCTTGAACTTCGTAGAATCTTGACAATGTGATTCTTTCCTCTAATTCCTTGTTGCTTGAAACTTCATTACAGATATTTCTTCTTCCATTGGCTTTATTGAATGAATGCAAAACCAAAAACGAACTAAACAAACCAACTATGATGCAATGAATATCTTTTTTTTTTGCACTTTTTTTTTGCACTTTTTTTTTTCTTTTTTTTTTATGTGCA
>NC_039358.1:51451322-51471909 GCF_003573695.1 Papaver somniferum | reverse complement strand
CATGTCCCAAGTCTTTTTTTTTTTTTGGGGATAAGAGAAAAGAATACAAATACAAAATAAAGATAAAAATAAAAATGCAAGTACAAAGGCCATGGTGTAAGTACTTTACTACTCGATTCTTCACAACTTGTATGTCTCGATATCATAAACTTATTGAATTCCCATCTTGATAATCTTCACTCTTGTACAATAGTCTTCAACTTGTAAAAATTCTGCTCCTTGTCTTGTTGTTATACTTAAATCTGAAATCTGCTCATTTCTGTACTGTTACTTGTAAACCTTAAACGTCTTCAACTTTCCTTCGAATTTGTGATGCTCCTCTTGTTGACGATGATGGTGTTTCTATGGACCTGTTGGTGTAGAGAGAGATAAAGTGGATGGTGTTAACTGCGAACAAGATTACAAGTGGTATGTAAGTTAGCAATTCGATGTCACCATTCATGATTGATAAAATAGCACTCAAGAGATCAAAATAGTGCTTCTATTGGTGGGAGGTTGGGTAGCTCACCATTCTACCCGGAGTTTACGTACGGTGACACACACTCTATAAGCACATATTAGAAATGAAGGTCGGTGTCTCTCATGATGTAACATGGGTAGTCTCCACTATAGGGGATCACAAATCTAATACCGAATTCAGTCTGCACCTCATTTGCCACTGGGATGGTTAAATCCAACTTTAACTCTCATACAAGTAAGAAACCTGATCATGTTCTCTGACATCTTTAAGTTCAGTCACTCTTATGAGAATCTCGATGTAATCTTAGCGACATGTATACTATGTGACTCTAAACTAACTACAAGTTGGAGTTTTCTTATTCACTATCTGCACAAAAGTTGAAAAAATTTTAAAATTTTAAAATGAAAATGCTTAACCACTCCCCCACACTTAAACTTTACATTGTCCTCAATGTAAATTGAGTCATCCAAAGTAAGTCAAGGTGGGAAATTCTAACATGACAATGACAAGAAATCAGAACAAATAAATGCAAAACAAGACAAGAAAAACTAAAAACAAAACAAGAAATAAATACAAGACAAGAAATACTCATCCTATGGGTTGCTTCCCATTTAGCGCTTGGTTTAAAGTCGTCAGCCCGACTATCTCCTTGCTTTCTATGCCTCCTCCATAGGGAGTGCATCCACAAAGTTAGCTCCTTCCACCACTTCGGAAGTGAAATTCTCATAATATGGTTTCAACCGGTTCCCATTAACTTTAAGTTCTTTTCCTGTAGCTATGCTACGAATTTCCACTGCACCATGAGAAAACACATTAGTAACAATGAAAGATCCAATCCATCGTGACCTTAATTTACCCGGAAATAAATGCAAGCGAGAATTAAACAAAATCACTTTCTTCCCAATGCAAAATTTTTTCCTAGAAATCATGTTATCATGAAATGCTTTCGTTTTTTCGTTATAAATGCGCGAGCTTTCAAATGCATCATTGCGGAGCTCCTTTAGCTCTTGGAGTTGCCGGAAAACATCTCAGGTGACCGGCAAAGTCCACCCGGTCACCGGTCAACGAGTCAGAACGGTCAAACTCAGTGAGTCACACCTAGTCAGTCAGTTGGTACCAGTCAGATGAGTCAGGTCTGAGTTAAGGCTAACTCAGCTGACTTGTTCTAAGCCAAAACAATTTCGCAGGCTAGAGCTTTGCTGCTGCACAATGATTGTGCATCACCAACTCACTAACTTCTATCCTTCACTTCCATTTGATCATTGCAGCACCATTTAACTCAGCTGCCTCATTTCTTTGCCTTCAATCCATGTATTAGCCATTGCGACTCCATCTCAGTCATGAACCATTACGAGTTCATCCCCTTCATTCTTTATCTTCTTGACTTTGTGAACAACAACATCACTTGTTCCCTGCTCCAGCTGCAATGCTAAAATGCCTGCGAATCCAACTCAGTTCACAACTCCACAACACCATTCTTTGCAACACAGCCACTGCACCATAGCAATTCAACTTCCTGCAGCTCCTACTTGATTGTATAGCTACAGTTTAGTCACAGAATTCCAAAAAACTGCAATCCATATACGCAGCCTAAGCCATACATCATCAGCTGCTTCTCATTTTGTAGCTTCAGTTCCACCAAAATCATCTTAGCTTCCCTGTAAACAATGGCAGCAATATCTCACCTGCAACTCAACAACACCACTTCTTACTTCAGTTCAGCTGCACAGGGACAACTCTTGCTCCTGTTCTGCTTCATTCTGCATTTGACCATGTACTGCAACCTCCATACTCATTACTCCAGTTGCAGTATAAACATCATCATTTCACAAGCACCCAAAACAGCAGCAAGCTTCATCTCTGCTTAACCACCAGCATAGGCATCCCAGTTTCAAACAAGCCAACCCATTTGCTCAATATTATAGGACTTGAGATCCTGTCAACAATTCCACAAATTCAAGCTTTCATTCTATACATTTCCTTCTTGACTGTTCAAACAACAAACCCATCAACAGATCTCTCTGATTTCATCAGCAACAACTCACCATGAACCCTAATTGCAGAACCCCCATCTTCTCAGCAACCATTTCCACAACAGACCCAATTTCTTTCTTCTCCTCAGATTGACTACCACCAACAACAAACCCTAACTCAGTTTCATCTCAACTGTTCTTCAACTGCAGTATAAATTTAGATTCAGACTCATAATGGATTCAAACTCTAACCTGTAAAGAAACCCTATATTCAGTTATTCAAATCGATCCAAACACATCGAATCCCCATTTTCTTCTCAATCTGATTCTGAGCAACTGATCTTTATCCTTCTTAAACTTCATCTCCATCTCGAATTCACACATCGATTCCTCTTCTTACTCAATGCAGCATCACTGACCCATATCAACAACGGCAACTTCAGATCGAAATCCATTTCTCTCGATGTTCATCTCTGAAATGTATTCTTTGAAACTCTAACTTCACTACTTCTCTCAATTTTCTCTGAATTTCTCTTTAAATTTCTCGGACAAACAATAGCAGCAACGGCTGCTTCTTCTTGATTTTAGGGTAATGAATAAACTGATGATTGAAAGTAGACATTTCTCGAATTTAGGGTTGGGTTGGCTTTGAATGCTAACAGCACACCCATCTCCTGGATAAGGGTTATCCGAATTGCAGCCCCTTAACATGAGCTGTCCTGTATTTAATACTCCTCCAAAAGATAGTTTCCCCTTAACCTTGACCTGGGATCTAGATAGCACTCGCACCTCAAATGACTGCGATACCTCTTTTGCGCCTATTTCCTCTTCTTTTGCTTCAAATGAGTCCATTTCACCTAATAAACTCAAACTCACACATAAGATACATAATTATCAAGAAGTATAGCAAGGAAAGCATAAATAGTAGATATAAAATTAGGTGTTTACAACACCTATCATTCACCAACACAATATTTTCTGATAATTTAAACTTTAATAATCGAAAATCAAAATGAGGTGTATGTTGTGTTGGTAGAGGATCATGGTAGAGGGTTGGTGGTGTGAGAGAGTAATAGAAAAATGTGTTGATGGTGATGGGGGAGAAGGTAGATCTTTTGTTGGTGGAGGATCTAGACATGATGGGTGTGTGGGTAAAAGAAAAAGAGGTGCTACTGATAATGATGTTGGTGTGGGAGACTGGGAGGAGTCGGAGTTGTTATTGATAGAAAATCAAAATATGTAATGGGTTTGGTTCTGGTGCGAGAAAAAGAGAAAGAAATGATTTTGGTGTTGGTGATGGAGGAGGAAGATAAGGCGGAGGTGATGTTGGTGGTGAACCTGAACATGGCCAAAGTGATGTTTGTGGAGGATCTGAACATGGAATGAGGAAAAAATAGAAGGAGGTGGTGGTGGTCGATGGGTAAGCGGCGGAGGTATTTTTGGTGGTAGTGGGTTTGGTAGTAGCACAAGTAGGGAGGAGGAGGCCATGGAGAAAAGAAAAAAATAGATGAAAGATATGTTTTACGGTTGAAATTCTAAAAATTAATGCCTTGTGACCAGCAAAATTTATTAATTAAATAAGATTATTAATTTAACGAAATGTGTAAGTCTAGTAAGGATCCGAATATTATATTATTAATGTAATCGTGTAATTATTAGAAAACGAATGATATAATTTAACTCTTTTAAAATCTGCGATTTTTATATTATTTTGTTTAAGATAAGGATTTATCAATCACAACTTATGAATGGGTTTTTCGTATACCAAGCTGACCTATTACGATGCTTTCAAAGTCGAGATTGGATGGCTGAAATTAATATATGGATGTACTCCCAGATTTTAAATTTTCATATATGGAAATATTTGCATAATATATTACTTTTGAAAAGTTATTTATTTAAATTAGGTATAGTCTCTGATAAACTTTGTCCTCTTTGTGGTATGACTGCGGAATTGAGGATCACTTGTATTTTCATTGTTCATTTGTTAGAGTAATATGGTTTGGTTTTAGGAGGTAACTATAATTCCTACTTTTCATTGCATTGGAGATTAAATATTTAGTAGGTTTCAGGTTAAGGAAACCTCTGCAATGATTGAATTCAAAAAAAATTTATTGTTATTCTATGGCAGGTATGGAAGGCTAGGTCCATACTTATGTGATGCAGTTTATCACCATTCTAGGATAGGTGTCAAGAAAGTCCTGATAACTTAAAGCAATGTCCTAATTCTGTGATGCAATTTATTACCATTCAATTAGAAACGACGAACCAAACACAGAACTCATATAAGGCTTAAAGCAATGTCCTAATTCTATGATGCAATTTATTACCATCCAATTAGAAACGATGAACCAAACGCATAACTTATAAAAGGCTGAGTCTAGTGCAGAGGTAGAGTGGGTATTTGAACAGTCGTGACGCGTAAGGAGGAGGTAAGTCCTGAGTCTAGTGGTGAGGGAGGGAATTAAGGAATAGGCGAGGATTCATTCCTCTCCCAGGAGGTGGGCCCAAAATCTTGTATACATTTTATTAACTTTTTTATTATAATAAAAGAGTAAGCGAGGATTAAAACCTCGCTTTTCACTTTTTTCTGGCGAGGATTCAATATTCCTCGCCCATTTCTAAATCCCCTCTCACATCCCCTACTTTCGAGGAGAGAGAACGGGGATTTCATTTTATTTGGGTTTAGACCACGGTTTTTGGTCGTTATCATCGTACATAATTTCTCCACTAGACTCAGCCTAAGAGCTTTGTAAGAATTTAGAATATACTGAGTCCAGTTATGTCTGAGTCGTTGTCTGAGTGATTGTGTATGAGAGAGTGTCTGACTTGTAAGTGTCTTAATCACAAAGTTTTACTGCTTTCTGTTAATTTCTTTAACTGTAACTGACAGGCTGTCTCTCTCAGACAATACAGTCTGTATGTTTCTTTGTAACAACATTTATAAGGCTATCTCTCTCTCTCTCTCTTCTGTAATTTTTTATCAAAAACTCAATACAGATTTTACTTCTTATTGCTTCTAAAATCTTTCATGGTATCAGTCTTCTACGGAAGATCTTGATTCTTTCATTCTTTTTGATCCTCAATTCTGAAAAACAATTCCGATGTGTTGTAGATGGGGAAAAAACGATTTGCTGGTTTTTAAGGAATTGAGGAGACGACCGTACGAAGGAGACTCCTCGAACCGAGCGAAATGTTAAACCTCACACAGATGCACCGCTGCAAAGGGGGTGCTTTAGATTCGAGAGATCAATCTGTAGTACTCCAGCCTAAATCAAGACAATGATCGTTCCAGAGTAAATTCGGTCACAAGAGAGGATGGGTTGATCTGTAGGAGGGAAGCTGGGAAATGTGTGGAATTCAATGGTAATCAAAGATTGTGGGTGTATGAATTCTGAATATGATAAGCTCTGAATGATTGAAATTGCTCAGATGTTGAGTAGTTGCTCAATTGATGAGTTGATGATCTCGTGTTGTCGATGAGACGTGAGATTGATGATACTGTTGATGCTGATGATTCAATCATGATTCAGAGACTTATTTATATTGCTGGAATTTTAGACACCATGATTCCGTGAAGTGTGACAGTTGATGGGATGAAAGAGTAGGGAAATGGAAATCGTGTTTTAGACCAGTTGCTCAACGTGTGGAGACTTGGTCGATTTTCCACCCACTACCTCGTGAATTCCTTCAACTGATTGCATGACTTGCTCACATTCCATTGTGTGTTTGAACACACGTGTCGTAGACCGCCAGACCAAAACCCTAAGTGATATCACCCCAAAGTGACATGATTGACGTCTCGTGGTATGTTAGTCGATTGATGACTTTGTGGTTTGATGGGACGATGAGTCCATGTAGTTGCTGAGTTGAACATGATATTCTGAAACTCATGAGTTGAACATGTCATGAGACAGAGGTATAGTTCTTATGATGAAGTGAGCAAGTATTGCTCATTCGATGGATCGTTGAATATTGATTGTTGAACCAATATCCCTTGGTTTAAGCAAATATTTATCATCTGAGAAAGTGTTGCTCATGTGATGAATCGTTGAATATTTGATCGTCTGAGCATGTATTGTTCATCTGATGGATTATTGGCAGCGTACCAAAAATATTAATTAGAATACTGGTCGTTGAAACGAGCATAATTAATAAAATTAATGACCATGAGGTCGTCGTAAAATTATTGAGGTTGGAATCTCGAATGATGATCCTTGGATTCAGAAACCCTAATTTGATCAATTGATGATCAATTCATGGTTCGTCAGAAGTTTAACCATGGGACGAAGGAGGGAGCGACTACATGGGACCGTGGATCAACCATGTAGTGCCCATATCCTCACTTGAGAAAATACAAAGAACTCCTGAAGAGTTGACGATTTGTTGGTGAAAGAATGATTAAATGCTGGTTTAATCATTTATTCGAAAATGCTCGTCTGAGCCTTAGGTGAGAAAACCTAATTAATTATGACAAAGTGAGGGACCGACCATGGGGTCATGAAACCGGCCCTGGGTAGTCACGTGACCTCCTGATGATCACTTCATGAAAATCCAAAGTGTTTGGAAGAGTCTCGGACCTAATACGTGCAATTGTGCAAATTAGGTCAAAACTGTGAAAATTGATGGGACTGGCTTCTATAAGCCAAAGAGCCAATCTTGATAGATCAAGATATCATGCTCGTGTCCCCAAGACGTCCGCGTCTCAGTAATGAGAATTTTGATATTTTCTAACGTGCAGTTGAGCGTCCATTCGAGAAAATATGCCAAAAATTAGGGTTTCGCTGAAACTGAGGAAAACACCATGAGATGATGGAAAATAATTATAAAATAAAGGAATGAGGAGGCGTGGGACCGTGAAACCAAGGTACGGTCAGCCATTTGTAACCACGGTCCCGTGGTGCCTTTCCCTTAATTTTATAATATTTTTCATGATTTTATGAAAATATCATGGATTTAAAGAGTTTTGATGAATTTAGGGAGTTTCCCTGAAGTGAAGGAGTTTTCATGAGTTCAAGGAAGAAAAAATATTAAAATAATAAAAACAAGGGCCGTGTGGGGCCGTGGGAGGCATGGACGGCCGGCTAGGGCCCGGTTCCACAAGTTTTCATAATTATATATATATTTTTTTAATATATTTTCATGATTTGAGGGAATTTTTCCTAATTTGAGAGAAATACCATCAAATCAAAGAATTTGATAATCTCAAGGAAAATAGAATAAATAATAATAAAATAAAAGGGGCATGCGGGACCGGCTAGGGCATGGCCGGCCGGCTAGGGCCCGGTCCCACGAGTTTTTCATAATTTTATATTATTTATTTCCTAATTTTTGCAAAATACCATGAAATCAAGGAGTTTTTTCATGAAATCAGAGAAATAATAATAATAATAAAATAACGAGGAACCATAAGGTGTGGGGCCGGCTGGGATCAAGGCATGGCCGGTTGGCCAATGGTCACGCCCCACACTATTTTTCCTTAATTTTATATTATTTTCATGGGTTTATGAAAACACCATGAAGCCGAGGAGTTTCCTCGAGACGAAGGAGATTTGATAAAATGAGAGAATTTTCATCAAATCATGGAAAATAATAAAAATGCATTAAAAATATAAAACTGGCGTGGGATTGACCACGACACGGTCGGTCGGTCGTGTGTCCGTGCTCCCAGTACCCTTGTCAATATTTTTAATTATTTATTATTTCCTTCCCTATTTTGCATAGGTTCATCGTTGTTGAATACACCTTCACCATTTGAATCGGGGCTTACTTAGAGGTAGCTCAAACGCCCGGTTGTTGATTATTTATTATTAATTTATGAAATTCTGTGGAGAATAATTCATGAAACTAAGTAATAAAATAAATAGACGTTTACTATTAATTCATAGGATCAGCTGAGGATTCGACTACTAATAATAAAGCGATCATTACCATTCCATGGGATCGTAGTTTCGACCACAGAGTAATTAAGATTTATATATTACCATTTATGAGACCAGTTGTGGATTCGATCATGAAATCGGAGTAATGAGATAATATAGTTGTTTCATTGCTATTCTATGAGATCAAGCCGTGGATTCGATCATAGAATCAGAACAATTGTTTATTGCCATTTCATGGGATCATGTCGTGGATTCGACCATGAAATAGGAGCAATTGTCATTTCCATTCCATGGGATCAGGCCGTGGATTCGACCATGGAATATGAGCAATTGTCATTTCCATTCCATGGGATCAGGTCGTGGATTCGACCATGGAATAGGAGCAATGATAGATTATTCTGGGAATTCAGTAGTGAATGTCACGGATGAATCCAAGAACTTTAGGAATAATTAACTTTGTGGCTCTATACTAGCAGAGCAAGCTGTCTAGGAGCATTAATTATCCCGATATGAGCTTGCCGGTAAGTCATATCCTTTATATAGTCAGGGTAAACTCGTTGTTTATTCCTGAAGACGTTATCGCTTTATACTAGCAGAACAAGCTGTCTAGGAGCCGTCCATCTCGTGATACTATATAGAAACAATCACTGAAAGTGTTCAGTATTCATGAGATATGCCGTTATCCAGCTGTGAGACTACATATCTACATGTACTCTGAGAGAAAGTATCCTCAGTCAGAGAATTTGATGAGAGACCCGCGTCTCAATACTCACGTCTGATTGCTGGATCAGAGGTTCGTATAATTATGGGTTTACGATTTTACCCTTTGTCGAAAATCCACCATCTACATGTGCAAATTCAACATCTAAAATTTCTTAAAATCTCTAGAATCAATCTCTATTATTTCTTAAAATTTCAATCACTTTTATATGTAATTCTAGATCTATTTTCTTTTCAAGATTTAGATTTCTTCAATGGCTACACATTCGTCTGCTCTGCCTTTACAGAATATCACAAATTTTGTTTCAGTAAAGTTGCAAGATGATGGATCTAATTATCTTATATGGAAAAATCAGTTCGAGTCGATTCTTATCCCTACATATTTGTATGAGTTTGTGGATGGCAGTGTTGATAAACCTGCTGAAAATGTAGAACTTGATGGAGAAAAGATTCCTAATCCGTTGTTTTTGCATTGTCGCAAGATGAATAGGTTCATCATGTCTTGTTCAAATGCTACTTTTGATGATACTATTTCTCGCTGGATTATTGGTTTTTCTTCAACATGAGAAATTTGGGTATAATTGGAGAGGAAATTCATTCAGAACTTATCAACAAATAAATCTCTTCTCCGTAGCCAACTTCATTCAATCAAGAAAGGTAATAACAGTATATCTACTTATTTTGTTAAGTTAAAAGATATTATAGATTCTCTTGCTGCAATAGGAGAAAGAGTAGATGAATCCGATGTGGTTATGTATGCTTTGATGGGTTTAGGAAAGGAATATCGACAATTTGTGATCTCTGCTCATAATAGAGATACTACATTTTCCCTTCATGATGTTTTATCAAGACTTTTGCATCATGAACAATGGCTTAAGGCAGAAGCTGCTGAATCTTTACAAATTCTTGATACACAAAATTCAGTATATTATACAAAGAATCAGTCATCTAATAATGAATCTACTTCTAAGTCTAATAATGCATCTACTTCTCACACTGATGGTAAAAACAAGAATGTCATACATGATTTTAGTGACGTTGAATGCCATATTTGTAAGAAGATAGGACATACAACAAATAGATGTCATTTTAGGTACATTCCTAATAAAACTCCATCAGGTAAGGGTAAGGATAAGGCTGAGGGAAGTGGTGCTTCAAACACACTTCAACAAGATTTTGCCTCCATACAAGTGAATTATGCATCCTTAACTAGATCAGGTTGCAATGTTGGTTCAGTTTGGTTGCCTGACTCAGGTGCCACCAGTCACTTAACTAAACATATTACTCTACAAGACAATGCAAAAGTTTATGATGGGACATACAAGGTTATGGTGGGGGATGGCACCATGTTACCAATTGAGAAAACAGGTAATATTGTGTTGGATACTAACTCTACTCAGTTTTATCGAGATGATGTGTTGTATGTGCCTACCATCAAGCAAAATTTATTGTTTGTTGCTAAGTTTACCAAGGATAATCAGGTTTCTGTAGAGTTCTTTGATTGGGGATATGAGATAAAGTTTGTGAAGACTAGAAAAGTGTTGGTTGAAGGAAAAATTAAAAATAATCTTTATCCAATGGAAGGTATTAATTCTTTTGCTCTAACAGCTACAACTGATAATTCAAATACTTCTCTGTGGCGCAATAGACCATGCCATACTTCTGATGTGATTCTTAAGAAGATTGCCAGTACTTCATTCATCTCAATCAACTCTGGAGGTACATGTTTGTGTGAAGCTTGTCAGAAGGGTAAAAATCATAAGCTATCATTCTATGATTCTAAGAGAACTACAACTTCACCATTGCATCTGGTACATTGTGATATTTGGGGTCCAGCTCCAAATATTTCTTCACTTGGTTTCAAGTATTATATCTTGTTCATAGATGATTATTCAATATATCGTTGGATTTATCCTCTGAAGAGTAGAGATGGAAGTTTATCATGTTTCCAACATTTCAAAGCTACTTCAGAGAATATTTTATCCGCTTCTATCAAGTACTTCCACTGTGATAATTCTCTTGAGTTAATTAAAGGACAAATTAAGGAGTATCTGGATCAATGTGGGATAGTATTGAGAGTCTCTTGTCCTCATCTGCATCAACAAAATGGCTTGGCTGAAAGAAAGCACAGGCATATAACTGAAATGGGTAATATTCTATCCTTTCAAGCATCTTTACGTAAAGCTTTCTGGTATGACTCCTTCTTGACTGCAACTTATATCATAAAATGACTTCCCACTAAAGCCCTTAGCTTTAAGTCTCCATATGAAATACTTTTCAACACCCTTCCAGATTACTCATTTTTTAGAGTATTTGGTTGTTGTTGTTACCCTAATCTTGAGCCTTATAGAGCGCATAAGTTGAGTGCTAAGCCTACCAAATGTGTCTTCTTAGGTTACAGTCCTATTCATGAAGGATATAAGTGTTTTGACTTAACCAGTTAGAAGACTTATATTTCAGTACATGTGAATTTTGATGAATCCTCTTTTTCTTATGAAACAAATTCAAGTTCAACTAGTATTGTTATATCTTCAACTACTGCCTCTGATGCGTCTATTCATGATACTTCTATTCATACTTCTACTGGGAATTCTTCTTCTATCACAACTAGATCAAGATCAGGAATTACAAAGTCCAAGCCATTGCATACTGATTTTTTTCTCATTGTTTGATTAAATATCCTCTACATTCAGTCTTCAATGCTATAAATTCTGATTTTGTTGAGCCCAAAACTTTCAAGACTGCAATAAAAAATCCAAAGTGTCAAGTAGCAATGAAGGATGAGAATGTAGCATTAATTGAAAATGATACATGGGATCTGGTTCCAAATGATCCAAGCTATAATGTGTTAGGCAATAAATGGGTTTACAAAGTTAAGTTGAATGTTGATGGAACAATTGAGAGGTTTAAAGCAAAACTTGTGGCTAAGGGTTATAACCAGTCGGATGGAGTAGATTATTTTGAAACTTTTAGTCCTGTGGTAAAGGCAACAACTGTAAGAGTTGTTCTTACAATTGTTATTTCTAAAATTTGGTCAATAAAGCAGTTAGACATCAGTAATGCATTCTTGCATGACTTGCTTGAAGAAGATGTTTACATGAAGCATCCTAAAGGTTTTGAAGATCCTCAATATCCAGATTATGTATGGAAACTCAACAAAAGTCTATATGGTCTTAAACAGACACCAAGGGAATGGTTTGATAGATTTTGTGGTACATTGATAGACTTTGGATTCACTAGGTCTACATGTGACTATTCTATGTTTGTTATCTTACAAACATGGTTGTACTTCTTATGTATGTTGATGACATCATACTAGCATGTTCTTCAACTATTCTCAGTGACAAGATTCTTGCCTTTCTTCTACAAAGCTATCCAGTTAAGGATTTGGGCATTCTGCATTATTTCTTAGGCATTGAAGCAATATTTCAGAATGATTCTTAGCAAATTTTATTAACACATAAGAAGTATACATTAGAGTTGTTGGAAAAGTATGATCTGCTCAACTACAAACCTTTTAAAACTCCAGTTACCAAGGGACCAAGATTGTCAGCAACCACTGGTATTCCCTTAACAAATGTCATTGAATATATGAGTATGGTGGGAGGTCTTATTATTTGACCATGACAAGGCCTGACATTTGTTTCAGTGTCAATTATGTTGCTCAGTTCATGCAGTCTCCTACTGATGAACATTTGCTGCTAGTTAAAAGAATACTGAGGTACTTAAAGGGCACACTTGGAACTGGTATATTGCTTTCTGCAGGAGACATTACATCCATTTCTGCTTACTCAGATTCAGACTGGGCTGGCTGTCCTGACACAAGAAGATCTACATCAGTATGTGTGTCTTTCTAGGCTCTTCTCTGGTGTCCTGGTCCTCTAAGAAACAACCAATAATCTCCAAGTCATCAGCATAGGTTGAGTATAAATCTTTGGAAATAACTGCAGCAAAGGTAGTGTGTATTTCTTTCCTGTTACAAGAACTGGATATTTCACTTACAACTCATTTTCAACTCTTTTGCGATAATGTCTCTGCCAATAGTCTAGCAACAAATCCAGTTTTTCATGCTAGGACTAAGCATATTGAGATTGACTATCACTTCTTGAGAGAGTTAGTCAGCTCTGGATTTTTATAGGTCAGCTATGTATCTTTTGCAAATCAGCTAGCTGATCTGTTTACAAAGGGGTTAGTTCACTGTGTTTTTCTCTCTTTGGATGGCAAGCTGTTTTGCTTAACCCAATATCAGCTTGAGGGGGGATGAAAGGATTTAGAATGTACCGAATCCAGTTATGTCTGAGTCATTGTCTGAGTGTCTGTGTATGAGAGAGTGTCTGACTTATAAGTGCGTTAATCACACAGTTTTACTGCTTTCTGTTAATTTCTTTAACTATAACTGACAGGCTGTCTCTCTCAGACAATATAGTATGTATGTTTCTTTGTAACAGCCTTTATAAGGCTCTCTCTCTCTCTTTTGTAATTCTTTATCAAAAACTCAATACAGATTTTACTTCTTATTACTTCTAAAATCTTTCAAGCTTAAAGCAACATCAATTCTCTCTTGCACCGCTGCTGAATAATCATTGTTTCTTTATAGAAAAATCTATATTTGTAGGTCGTGGATTGTCGCATATGGACCAACTAGAGTTTCTATGCAGCAGGATGCTGGACAACAATCGCAGCAAAACATGCTCTTTTGGAAGCTATAATTAAGCAGAAAAGCAACAACTGACTAATGTTATATTTATCTCAGATAATCAAATTCTAGTCAATGTAATCGATGGATCGGCTACAACTATTCACTGGTCTAAATTTTCATATTTAAATGTTTGTAAATGCGGATTTCCTGTTTTTCAAAAAACTCTTTGTAAACATATTAGTTGAAACTTTAATAGCTCAGCGGATGCTTTGACTAAGCTAGCTAGGAAGTGTAATGTAACTCAGGAATGGGTTTCTCAAACTCCTGATCTCATATCTGAAAAACTGTTTTCTATCCATTTTTTTTTTGAAGCATGATTTTCCATCCATATGTATTAGTTTGTTTAATATAATCGTTTTTTTCCTTGAGGGAGAGAGAAAAAAAAGGAAAAAAAAACTAAAACTAAGGGGGGGAAATTATATTCTGGTGGGAGGTCAATCTTTTTTCTTTTAGTCATATGGGAGAAAAGCTGTTGGACTCGGAAGCAAAGTCTTTGGACTGTCAGGTGACCGTGAGATTCCACCACGAAGTGACATTGGTAGGTCTAAGAGTAGGAAACAATGCTTGTGGGTTTATCCAGCTATCTATGTTTTATTCTGGTTTAACTACTACAATTATATCCAAGGCCTAGCACGTATCCCGACAGACTACTGTGTAAGTTCTAATGATGGTCCAGTTAACACGTGCACACCTGAAAGTTACCCAAAATGATATCTCAATTGCATATGATTGCTCCCAAGGACAATTATACCACCTATTTCTTTGGACCAGTAATTGGATCAACTAGTAGGTATTTCAGTCAGTGCAACCCTCAGCTATAACCTATAGCTAGTAGGCTAGTCTATTGGTAGGTAGTTCAAAACTAACCACCTCATCAACCACTATGACCAGGTCTTCCAAAATCTTTCTTGTTTTACTGGAAAATTGTAGTATTGAGATTAAACTAACAAAACCAGCCTCTGAGTTAAGTCTTTTCTATCTAAATTTTTGAAATTAAACTATTATTCTTTACTTAAAGTTGTCTCCTTAAGAATCCCTTCACCCAAAAGAAAATCGGAAAAAGAGAATGAATTTTGTTTTTTTAAAGCCAAAAGAGGAGAAATTAAAGTAAAGAAATAGTAAAATGCACTTCACATAAACAAAGGGAATGGAAATAATTTAGCACTTGGCAAAAGGTCTGGTTTTGAATCTTTCGACTAAATAGATCTAAAATTTTGAGTATAAATAGACTTGCAGTACAGCCCATGCTAGTTCATACCTGGCTTCGCTTCTTATTCTAAGCAAGCATAACTAGTAATAAAAACTTAAACAAAGCATGTACATTAGAATAGTTAAAAATACTATTACTATTTACTTGGTTCAAAATTTTGAATCAACTCAATTACAATTTCATTCTTAATATCTTCCAAAATCTCATCACCAATTTCATTACCAATACACTCTCTAATTTGTGCTTGTGGTGTTTCCTTCCAATATTCTTCTTCTTCTTCTCTTTTGGATAAATCTGACTTTACAAGTTGAGTTATATTTGTTAAGTTTCCTGCTTGTTTACCCCATAAACATATCTTTTCACTAATAATCTTCCCAATATCTTCACTTCCTAATAAAACCCTCTCATGGCCACAATGAACCCTGACACTGTCACTAGTACTCACAATTTTACCACCTTGGTTAGAGTAATTTTCAACTGTTTCTCTTACACAATCAAATAAAAGTTGTTTGGTTTGCTCTAGTACTCTTTTTGTCTTCAAACAGTTTGATGATGATGATGAACCCTGTTTCTCTGTCAATGTATGTACAAGTGATTCCCATAATGAAGCTGAAAATATTGATTCATCAGTAATAACTGATTTTTTCTCTTGGCGAATGAAATTTGATTTGATCTTCTTTTTATGAATTGTTGTTCTTGGACTTGGTTGAACTGAAACAGTAGTGGTCATGTTAATTCGACATCAATGACTTGAGTTCGAAACTCATCAACAACATAAAATAAATTGAGTGTAAATCATACCTTCATCAAAGAGTAATTCTTCAAGAACTGAAACAGGGCTATGTTGTTTAGTCTCTTCCATGCATCCCCATTGATTTACTCTTCTTGCAGGAATCTGTTTTGCAAAACTTGTTAGAAACTACTTATAGAATCCGAGCTCGAAACCCGTCTACAACATAATTTACCAATAAAAAAAACAACCAAAAACTGAATGGTAAAAGGTAGAAGTATCTTACTTCATTTTGTGCTTGTTGTGTTAAATTGTGTTTATAATTGTCAGCAGATGATGTCAAAGCAGAAACAGAATTCACTTGGTACAACAATTCAGCTGACAATTCTTCGGTATCCGCCTCCGAGGATGATTCGAACAAAGTCATACTACTAGCCGAAGAGAATCGATTATCCAAATCCGCATTACTTCTAGTATTGTAATTACTCACCGTCAGCGGCGCCGATTTCAGGTTGTCATGATGATGATAAACAGTAGTAAGCAGCTTGTTAAGTACAGATCTCAAGACCTTTGACGGATGGTGTTTATTTTTCTTCTTTCTTCTGTTAGACAATTCATAATCAGGCAACCTCTTCAAGTCTTTACTTGAATTCCCTCCTTTGGAATAGGTACAATAGCCACCATCACAATTCTGGCTTCTCTTTGAATAACTTCTTTCAGAAAGATACTCATGAAGAACAAAGGGTTCTTGTTCTTCTTCAAGAAGTTCACTCAATCTTTTAACCTGGTTTGTTTTTGGCAACATAGAGGAGGAAGAAGCCATGAGAAGATGTGCAAAATTCAAGAACTTGAAATGATGGCAGTAGGGTTGATTATGATAGTGGAGATAAGAAAGAAAGAAAAAGAGAGAAAGAGAGATAGAGAGAGGTGGATGAAGAGATAAATAGAGTAGAGAATGTCACCATTGAGTCCAGGCATATCAGTCTTTAAAAAAAAATGATAGAAGAAGAAGAAGACATTGCAGTAGTTAAGATTGTTTGGAGCTGTTTGGCAGGAAAGTTGGGGCATGTCTTTCCGCAATGGTCCAGTCCTTGGGGGGTTGTATTCTAGTGGGAAGAGGAGGGACCCTTTGCTACAGAAAAGTTGAGAAGGCAAATTGAATGTCAAGATTGTTGCATATCATGTTATTTCTTTGGTTTTGGTGGTCGTCAGCCCAATTGAGTTTCTGTCTAATATCTTTTTTTGTGTTTTTGTAAAAACCAATGGGTATGGGGCTGTGGCTGTGGCCCTTCCAGCAATCTTCCAAAAATTTCAATGTGCACATTACTTTCAAGCAATGTTTTCAGTCTTAGAGATCAATCATGGTTCATCGACACGTAAAACTGTTCGGAGGAGCGGAAACCGCTACTGATAACATTACTGTTGGTCATATTTTTAGTGTGTTTAACATTTTTTTGTATGGTCTGTTAGGATATGCAGAATGTATTCATGCCAGTAGGTCCGAATGTTGTTTGATTACTTGCTTTTCATTTTAAGTAAGGTAGCTGGGAAACGTGGTCCCTTAATTGACCAGTGTTAATGCTAATACTATTATGCAGCAGCATTCACTTTATTTCTCTGTTCCATTGTTTTATATATTGTGTGGTTGTAGTATTTGTGAAGGTACCCTACTCTGAATTTGGGGGATCCCATACTGCAACAAGTAGCAATAGTGATTTAATGGTATTGCAAGATGAATAATGGATATAGCTAGTCACCAGCAGGTCAGGGAAAAGAGTCGAGTCGATCAGGCTCAAAGACCCGGAGAATTGCAAATGAAAGACTAACTAGCTGAAGCTAAAATTTGCATAAAGCGCGATGAATTTTTAATTTTTGCCAGCTAGTTTGTACAATGGCATTGCTTGAGCTTTTTGTGAGAGTCAGCAGAAAAAGCCAGCAACTAATTTCCAACCTGCACCTAATTCAAATGTTGTTTATTTGCAAACCAAAATTCTTTAAAGTACAGAGTCTCCAGACTGTTCAAAATCTAATAAGATATTTTAGTGTTTACGTCTAATTAGATTTAGTAGTACCAATAGTCTGGAAAGAGCTGATTAGTAAACATGAGCATGTTAGAAAGACAAAGAAGTCCTTAAATCTGGGTACCCATCTGTATTGATTCTTCTAACCGGAATAGAACTCCTTTGTTGTTGTCATTTATTCCTTCTCTAGCAAAAGTTTTCTTTATGTTTTTAGTCATTTTGCTTTACAAAGACATAACAAACCACGTCCAATTTTGTGCGCACTCTAATGCGCGTTCACATGACATGTCAATTTCGTTCTTTTGATGATTCTAATGAACCGGCATTGTCATATTTTAATAACAAATTGGCAAGTTATTACAGGAAGTGGAATTTCTCTGTGGGTACATTATGCATAGCTTTTACTGGAATCTTATGACCATTGCAACAGGGAAGTGTACATCTAAATAAGAGGAGATGCATCCAAATCACAGTGGAGCTGACAGTCATAAATACTCTAAAACAGCGTTGAATAACTGTATTCAAACATTGTAGGGTCTGAAGAGGATAATTACTCTTGTTGCTGCAATACATAATCAACACAGAACAACAACCATACATAGAATCCTAAGTCTTACATTGCCAACAAGGAGATGGTAGCCATTTGATTCATTTTCAATATCCAAGAGATTTAAGTATTGAAATTAACTTGGGGCTCTTAAGTTCTCAATTCTAGACTTCAGCTCGTTGTTGAAAGATCTGAAAGAGACCTGCCTATGAGAAAATGCCTTACTGAACTGTGTGATCTCTTCCTCTAGTTTTTTTCTTCTCTGTGTTTCTGTGTTCAAATCCTTTGAGATTTTTTCGTATTGGTCATTAACCAAACCAAGCTTCTTGTCAGATACTGTGAGTTTCTGGAACAGAGAAGTTTTTTCTTCTTTCAGAATGTTACATTCTCTTTCCAAATTACAAAACCTTTCCTTGCAGTCCTCAAGAAGTTGGTTGTTGAGCTTGAATTTGTTTTCCAAGATATGGTAACTCTCCTTAATTGAATCCAGTTCGTTGCTTATTTCCTCTTTCCTAGTAGCACTTGCATCTTCCAAAGCCAATTCCTTCATACATGCAATAAATGAAACTCAAAACATAATCTTGTCTACTTTTAAGAAAGCAAGTTATACAAAGATAATCTCAATCTCACTGACAGAGAACGTATGCTATGGTTATGGTCTGGAGGCAGGCGAAAAGTAAGATGAAAAATTGACACCAAAGATAACCGCAAGCGAAACCATAATAATTAACCACAAAGAAACCAGATAACAAAAATGTCTAAACAAACAAAGTAGGAGGCTAGGAGCTTCATAATTTCAAACAGCATACATTGTTTTGTTCACAGTATGTATAGAACTGTTACATACAAATTTTCCCCGCTATAATAAGTATGAAAAAAAAAAATTCCTTAAATTCGACTTAGAATTCTAGTGTGATTCAAGGCTGAATGCTGACTGTTATAATGCAGTGGATCATGGTAAGCTAAAGGTATGGAGAAAACTATGATATTATGCACCATCTTTTTACATATTTACTATTTGACAGTGACAAGTTTAAGCAAGTCTAGGAAGAAACAAGGTAACAAGAAATCCTAATAAAATAACAGCGACTATAACGATGAAATAATGGCATCTTGATAGTTGAGGCGAAGCGGCTACCTTTTGTTCGCTGGCAGTTATTGTCTGTGATGCAACCAGACTTGAGATTGTTTCGTTTAACCTCTCAAAAATCACCTTGCCTTGTTTTTGAACCAGAGAATTCTCACTTACTGATACATTATGACCATCTGCAGCAATGAAGAACTGGGTCTCCAAACTTGAAAAAAGTTGGACACCAATCTCGCTTGTGGTAGAGAGCAATTTTGAAGTCAAAGATTTTTCATCGGCTACAAAACTCTGTTTAGGTCGATGGTTAGTCAAACATCACAAGTTTTCCTTATGACTAGCTCAAAAACAAAGGATTGAAATAACCAAAACAAAGTACACTATTTTTACCTGCATAACTGATAAAATGTCCTTATAGATGTCCTTGCAATTTCCTACTGATTCACTCAGTTTTTTAGGAACGTCTCGGATTAGGAGTGATTCTTGTTGAAGCTCGGAAATCTCTTCCATTAGTCGATTGTTCAATAATAACTGGTTTGCATGACTTCTCTGCAAATATCAGACAAATAATAGTGTTAAACTAGGAAGAGATGCAAAACAGAAACCAGGAGTAAAAAAGACAACAATTTTTACGATGAGTGCTTACTTCTTTGTTACCATTGCTATTACATCTTAAAAACATGGGGAACAGTTTCTAATCCATTTTTAGTTGTTCTATCATAAAGCCAAATGCCCATTGCACTTGGAGATATTTTTTGAAAGCCATCTAAGTAATAGACTATATTGAAGTAACATTTGGTCACACAGCAAGTCAGCTTATTCTAGGACAACAGGTAATGAAAGTGAAAGTGAAAGTTCCTGTTACATGAATATTTGTATGCGTCATCTTATCATCTGTAAATTATCTACAGGATCGGTTATTAGCCTAGGGACAATCTCAAAAAAATTAAGAAATGCCGAAAGAACTCTTTAGCGGACATAATGAAATCCGTTAAAAGTTAAAGTCACAATACTTCAATGAAATGGAACATTATGCTACTAACCTCAAGTTCATTTTTTTCTCCAACTGCATTAGCCAATTGCCTCTTCAGATTTTCAATCTCTTCTTTGTAATGCTCGATAGACAAATCCTAACGATTATCAAATACAGCCAAGGTTAAATTATCACCAAGAAAATCATACAAAAAGGTCATATGTTGTCAGCCAATGTGTTCCAGTATCAACAACTAAATGGTCCAAGTTGTGCACATTGTTTTATAAT
>NC_039358.1:51420070-51451017 GCF_003573695.1 Papaver somniferum | reverse complement strand
AAAAAAAAAAAAAAAATACTATGCAGAAAAAGATAGGAAAAGAAATGAGGAAACAACATAAACTCACAGGAGATTCTTCATTCAGTGTCAAGGATTGGGTTGTCCTTGCAGGAGTAAACTGAAGGGCATCAAGGTCTACAGTGAAACCATTATTCATTTTCAACCACATGTCCTCATCTGCTACATTGCCAAAATTGTCCACCACAGGACTAAACTCAGGTGGTTGTGAATAATTTGATCTTTTTGCAACAAATCCATTAGGATCTGATTTTAAAGATGGCGTGTGAAAAGATTCCGAATCACGTGAGTAATGTTTATCTGCACTTTCTTCCTTTAGATCCTGTATTATAGAACACCGTTCCAGGAAAAACATATTTAATTCTGAGTAAACAAACAGATAATTAAGCACGCTAAAGAACTAATGGAACTAGAAATGAATCAAATGACTGAAACCAAGACATAATTTGCACTACATTAGAAATACCAAATAAGAACCATGAACAGTACTAAAGCCCTTACTTGGATCAAGATACCATTTTCGCAAATCACTTATTAGTGTCTCTTTTGCAGCTCAAAGACTACAAGACTAAGATAGCAAATGAACTCAAGGATTTCTGCATACGAGTCATGGTAAAGAAAACCACTGTTTTTCATCATATCAGGTATGTAAGCTGGCAGCTTCAAATACATTTTGCTTGATTTTTATTTTGTAATTGGAGCTGCCACCTTCAAATCACTCACTACTACATTGCAAAGATAAAAGTTACTATATTGAATTGGTTATGTTCTAGTCTGTTAATTTGTAAATGATGACCTTTCACTGATTCTACTTTTTGCTAAAAATGTCAGGTAGTCATCGTCAGCAACAAGCTTGGCTTAATCCTTACAATGCTAATAAATATCAAGAAACCTAGGCTACTGTTTCCGTTCAGGATGCAGGACTAGAGGTGTGAGATAGTGTGTATTAGTTACATAAATATGGAACTGATGACACTAAAAGACTTTTGGAAACCTAATGTTAGATTCATACCTGAGCTGATCTCTTGTCGTGATCTGAACTCGTAACAAGACTGTTGAAATCATCTAGTTTCGCCTGTTTCTCACTAATGCACCTCTCCCTTTCCTTATGTGATTTCCTCTCTTCCTCTAGTTCCATCGCTAGCTTCTCGCGCTCTAGTTCATACTGACAAACAAATTGGAACTCAGACATATAATACACAAATAAAGTAGACACTGCTGGCAGACACAGAAGTAAAACCCACCTTTAGCATGTCATTCCGCAGTTTCAAAATCTCTTGCTCTAACACCTCTGATCGAGATCCCTATAAAAGAAACCTTGTCAGTTCATTAGCTTGGAAATTACCAATTGCCATCAAAAACAAGATGAGCCATCACCTGAAGCTTCTCACGGAGCTCCTCTATTTCTAGCTTTTGTCTCTTCAACAACGCTGCATCACTCAGGATCTGTGACAAAATCGACTATGAGTTCATAGAAAAGAAAATAAGAAACACAACTAAGAATGGATGGCTAGGACCAAAAGATATGATGGAAATTAGTAATTCTGCTTCAGAAAACCACAATGATCCCCAAAAGTAGACTATCACCAGAAAAACAAATGAGAAGAAGGTATGATGAGGAAAAGAGAAAATATTTTTGAGAAAGTAAAAAGACAAACCTCGTTAACTTGGGCGCAGTTAGTAATGCGTTTCGCTCTGCTAGCAAACTGGAGGGTTCCCTTTGATTCCTCCACGTGAACCTAAACATTAACCATATGATCAGACCATATTCTCTATGGGAATCAATAGAACAAGTTGATAAAGAAGTTTAGTGTACCTCTTCTGGAGCTACTGTACAAATGATTGAAGTTTTTGCATTACCACCAAGAGCAGGCTGTAGTATGCGAGTCAATTTACTATCACGATATGGAATATGTCCCCTGCATTACCAATTTCACACATTTTAGCCAATTGACATTTTCAATAAGAAAAACAAGTCAACCGTTTACATAAGATCTAAGTACCTTTGCTTTGGGCCTTCACTCAATTTGTTGATTACATTTCCAAGAACCAATAAGCTCTTGTTAATGTGTTTTCCTTCCTTCAAACGTATTCCACCAGCTCCAGTTTTAACTATTCGTTCAGAACCAGCTAAATCAACCAGGTTCTGTCCACATGACAAAAAACAAGAATTGAGGGCCATAATAACCATCTTAAGAAAATAAGCAGGATAAAACATCTGAAATACAGTATAAGTTACCAGCTAGAACATATACTCATAAAACTTAAATGATTCAGACACACTGTTAGAGATGCGGACGAAACATAATTTCTGAAACAACTAACATACCAAGACAGAGACGCGGATGGCATCCAAATTAGATAATTCACCAGAATTAGCATTCTTTCCCTTGCTTTCAATAACCTAATTCACATATACAGCAATACTTAGTTTACTTCAAAACAGCAACATTACAAGAAATGAAAACTATCTATTGCCAAAGTTTATGCCGGACCATACCATCCTGAATATAGTGTGAGATCTGCTACTTCTAGCATTCATGTTTGTCTCTCCAAAGTGCCGATTAACTACAATCACAATACCCCCATTAGTGATATGTATACAAACTAATAAGCAGTTAACTAAACCTGGTTATACCCTAAAGAGTTCAGACCTTCTCCAGATTCCAGGAGTTTAAGCACTTGTTCAGCGCTATTGACAATTTCTTCACGTAGTCCGGCAACAAAGACTCCACGCTAGATAACCAAAAAAGAAAATCCAATTCAGAAAGAAAAAAAAAAATGACAAATAACACAAATGACACCATTTGCAACCTATGTATGAAATTCATTTTCTTATATCTCACATCCAAGCTCTCATGGATTTGAAGCTTCTGATTGTCTGGTGCGAAAAGATCATTAATCTCTTCATTGTATATTTCCATGTAGGAAACACGAATCAAAAATTCCCGACTCGTCGCCTGAATAATCAGATACTAATAATTAGTAAAAGCAAAACTACAAACATAAGTATGATCACAAATAAACCAGCTTTGATGAATGTAGAAAAATAACTTCACCATCTCAATATTTTGAAAAACATCTTTAACAGCAAGGCTAATGATTCCAGGGTCATTCTCAGAACCATTCATGGTGTAAGTCTTTCCACTGCTTGTCTGCCCATATGCAAATGCAGTTCCTACAAACAACATTACGCACATAATATCACATATTCAAAATTTCTAAATTTCCACACAAAATCTCATCTTTTTTTGCTTCATCAAATTATAACCCAAACCCTAGACACAAATTCCAACCAAAATGAAGAACTTACACCATGAAAGAAAAACTAATACAAGAGAAATTTGTTCAAGAATAATCTGATTTACCATTGAAACCCTCAACTGCTGCTAGAATAATATCTTTGGTGAGAAGCTCATAAACCCCAGAATTGTTACTATTTTGATCAAACACATGATCTGCAAATCACAAATTGAGAAATTCAAACCCATCTTACTAAAAATTCAAAAATACAGTTTCTAAAGGGATTCAGAGAGAGGGGTTACCAAAGGCGTAAGAGGCGCCAGGAACAGGGGTACCAAGAGGTTTATGGAGTGAAATACGGTTGCTTTCAACGTTCCAATGGTTTCCATTAGAGTTGTTGCTGTCTTGTGTAGTTGATGTTGGTGGTCTAACCCTAACTGCGACACAAATCTTCTCCATTTCCTTCGTTTCTGTGTGTGAGAGAGACAGAGAGAGAGAGAGATTGAATTTTTGTTCAGTTTGAAAAAGAGGGCTTTTTATTTTTATTTTATTTTCTTCCGCTTTACATTTGAGATTTGAATTTTTGAATGTCGGAGAGAGAGAGACTGATGTTTCCTTCTTCCACCCTAACTCCGTCGTTTCTCTGTATCCGATGGATATTTCCGCTCTTCCGACATACTCCCTCCGTCCCACTATTAGATTACCTATTTGGTTTAAAACTTTGTCTCACCATTAGTTGACCTATCTCATTAAACAAGAGAATATTTCTAGAATTGTCCTTTTGATTGATTATCGTTATCATAAAAAACATGTATAATTTGATATTCATGTTTATACTCGTTACGTAGGTGTTTTAAAATGATTTTCAACGGAACAAAGTTTACGAAAACCTATGGTATAGTTTGAGAGATAAATGATTTCTAAATTTTACAAGTTATTATCCACAAGGATATAGTTGTAAAAAATACTTAAAAACACTCATTTCATTCATTGCCTTAAGAATTGTGCAAACTTCAATTAGGTCGTCTAATAGTGGGATGGAGGGAGTATATAAGATCAATGGTGCGACACACTGAATTTTGTCCGGAGGATTCTCCCGAGAGGAAATCCAGTGGTTCCCGTCAATCTCTTTATCATTGGGATGGGTACAGATGTAGAAGGTCCACTTTTTTTTTTCTGTCGGCATGCTCTTCAGTACATCGCATTTTCCACATAAGATACTTTTGTACTTAACCACCACCAAACCCTAATCTTAGTTAAGGATAATTATAATTTCATTTGGTCATGGGTTAAATTTTACCATGCTGTGTGTTTGGTCCAAGAGAATAGAATCACTCTGGGAGTATATTTTATTATCATATATTTGGTAGCTACTTGAAAGCCAGTGGCAGCGGATACCATAGCTATCAAACGGAAGCTACTAAAGCATAAATTGAGCATATTTCCTTCTCCGCGAATATAACATGATGAGCCCAAGTTAAGGCAACTCTGGTGAATGGAGAATAAGAACATTAAGAAAAGGGATTGCCCAAGGATCTAACACAAGAATCACTTTCATCGGCCAGCAAGATCTGATCTTTACCGCAGGTGACAAAAACAAATGAGAGACCCTCAGAAAAAAGAGGGAAAAAGAGAACTTATGATATTATGAAAGGTATAAAACCATAATGAAGTCTGTATTGTACGACATTACTTGGATTCCACCAAATGCTAAAGAGCTCATGTTATGTTGTAATGAGACTACTATTGATAATCCACGAGGCCTTGATTGCAAGGTGTTGGGTCTTATGAGTTTGGGACTAAGGTCCCGACAAATTACCTTGTCGAGCTTTAATTATGATTTTGTTGTTGGCTTGGCATGGACAGTGAAGTGGGTTTTTTCTCAAAATAAGAGAACAAAATCCATTGGAGGTTGTGGATTTACGATCTCCCTCTTCAGGATATATGATTCTTGGGGGCAGAATTTCTTTCGCGCCATTTAAGCATACCGCTAGCGTCTCATGTTTTCGGACTCGAGCACTATGGTCTAGATTTGTTTAAAACAAAAAATTATCAAGTTACCCCAATTCTCAATTTCACATGTGTGGTTGAAAAATTAACGCAAAGTACACCTGACATTAATCGGAGAAAAGAGAGAAAAAAAATCATAAATCAGGATTAACATATATGCTAACATATAATTGGTTAAATAATTTTTGGATTTGAATTTCTACGTTTAGAAGACAAACAAAGTTAAATACTCTTTTAATAACCAAGAATTCAACTTTTATGGTCCTATTATCTAAGTTTAAATTTGTGCCCCTCTAAAAACCGGGGTGCACATTACGGCTCATCTTATTGATGTAAATCACTTGTAGCTGGTTTTTAAAAACCACTCCGAAAACCATGTTTCCTTTTTATTTTCTTATCTTTTTATACTAAAATATCGAAAGAAATTAAAGACGGTCACTATTTTATATCTCCATTAACACCGTTGCGTATTTTTTCTCCATTCTCTTGTCCATTGACACTATCGAAGAGAAGCCTACTCAATCTTTTATTTTCTTTTACATCCTAAACACTATCATGGGAATTATCAGTTATTCTCTCCACCTTTCAACACGGTGTCACATGAAGTTTATGATTTCGATGGTGATGTTGATTGAGATTACTAATTCATTATTGTTTCCAATCTTATTTCAATATGTACCAAAAGAATAACAACATCCCAAATCATAAAATTATCCAAAATCACTGAATTAAGAACTTTAAGGTTAACTTTTAACAAGTCAAGAACCTCCCAATCCTCGTTGAAGATTTGAGTTCATGATCGAATTTGGAATCATGAATTAAGAACTCAATTTTCTTCTCTGCCACTAGAGGTTCAGAGCTTTAACTACAGAAAGAAAAAAATAATCAAATACCAAAAACAGAGAGAAGCCATGTACAATTCAAAAGATTTTCTTCTTTAATTTAATTTGGAACACGGAGTTTACAGATGCTAATGGAGGAACAAGCTGTTATTGGAGATTTAAAATATTGTGCATTGTTTTTAATTTTGTATGGTCTCGATGTAAATTGAAAAAACTAAGAAACGTCAACATGGTTTTTGAAAACCATTCATAGACAATTTAAATCAATCAGGAAAACCGTAACGTGCACCCCGATTTTTAGGGGTGCACAAGTTTAGACTCTTATTATCTTTTCTGGGCACTCTGCATAAACTAAAATTATAATATGTAGTCTTAAGTTACCTATACATCCCTCATCTTTTTATTATAATCACTAAATAAGAAGAAAAAAAATGGATCCATGATTCTTATTCCTCCTTCAATTGACTTCAATTTCGCGATTTGACAGTTGTATAAATCAACTCAGCCACTGATTATTCCTAATACTAAATTTAACAGTAAGTCCATGCCCTAAAACCATTTCTAAATAAAGAGAGAGAAAACTCAAACAAGTAATAATTAAGAAAGAGAAACAATATCAGGTTTCTTCAATCATGTCTCGATCAACTCCTTAACTATATCTTCTACAATTTCGTAACTGTTCTTCATTTTTTTTGTTATCTCATTGATATGTTTTAGATTTGGGATGGGGCCACAAAATTCTTCTTTGAACTGATTTGTATACCTCAAATTTTGAGAGAGAATCTTATGAATGGAATATGTTTTCTTATAATACCGATTCCATCTGTGATAAGTTAAACTTTAAGATATAAGGGTAAAAAATTTGGAAGGAAAATATATGATATTAAATTGGATATTTATTTGGTTTATTATAGTATATAATTTGTAATTAGTTAATAAATTAAATAAATAAATAAATACACTTAACTTAATAGTAGTTGCATATACATTTAATAAACTATTTATTTTTGTCCTTGTGATAATTGAAAAAAAGGGGTCCAGATTGTTTATACCAAGCCTCCCATGTACCCTATGTGCTTGTCAATATGTGGACGATACCTGCCAAGTTTAGTGGGCAGTTACTAACGACATGAAATTTCTCCATTTGACTATTACTAAATAAGGAAATATAATCAAAACTCAAGGGAAAATAAAGGATTTCATATTTATCTTGCAATTTTAACTTTTTGCAAATTAAAGTATGATCACAAATAAATCAGCTTTGGTGAATGTAGAAAAATAACTTCACCATCTCAATATTTTGAAAAAACATCTTTAACAGCAAGGCTAATGATTCCAGGGTCATTCTCAGAACCATTCATGGTGTAAGTCTTTCCACTGCTTGTCTGCCCATATAAAAATGCAGTTCCTACAAACAACATTATACAAACAAACATCACATATTTAAATCTTCTGATTTCCACCCAAAATCCCCCATTTTTCTTCTTTATCACACCCAAAATTTCTTTTCTTTTTTTTCCCATCAAATTATAACTCAAACCCTAGACACAAAATCCTACCAAAATGAATAATTTACACCATTAAAAAAAACACATACAAGAGAAATTTGTTCAAGAAGAATCTGATTTACCATTGAACCCCTCAATTGCTGTTAAAATAATATCTTTGGTGAGAAGCTCAAAAACCCCAGAATTGGTACTATTCTGATCAAACACATGATCTGCAAATCACAAATTGAGAAATTCAAACCCATCTTACTACAAATTCAAAAATACAATTTCTGAAGGGATTCAGAGAGAGGGGTCACCAAAGGCGTAAGAGGCGCCAAGAATAGGGGTACCAAGAGGTTTATGGAGTGAAATACAGTTGCTTTCAACGTTCCAGTGGTTTCTGTTAGAGGTGTTGTTGTCCTGTGTAGTTGATGTTGCTGGTCTAACCCTAACTGCGACATAAATCTTTTCCATTTCCTTCGTTTTTGTGTGTGAGAGAGAGAGATTCAATTTTTGTTCAGTTTGAAAAGGAGGGCTTTTTGTTTCTATTTTATTTTGTTCCACTTTACATTTGGGATTTGAATTTTTGAATGTTGAAAGAGAGAGAGTGATGTTTCCATCCTGAATTTTCCTTTTTCCACCCTAACTCTGTCGTTTCTTTGTATCCGACTGACATTTCCGCCGTAAAATATTTTAGCTTGGTGTAGACACACCGAATTTGTTCCCCGAGTGGAGGATGAATGGTCCCTGTTAAACTCTTTATCATTGAGATAGGTGCAGGTATAGTGAGTCCATTTTTATTGGTTTTTGTCGGCATGTTTTTCAGGTGTGATGTACATCCAACATTTCCGATATAAGATTCTTTTGTGTTAAACCACCACCAAACCGATGTAGTCCGATTTTGGTGAATATCGGTGAAATATCGACAATATCAGCATCTCGGATAAATACTAAAACCGATATTATCGATGAATTCTCGTCCATCTCAGCCGATATTTCATTTGGTCATGGATTAATTTAACCCTTCTTTGTCTTTGGTCCGAGGGAGTGGAATCGTTTTTCTACGAGTACAATTTCATTCTCATATTTGACATCTACTTAAAATCCATTGGATACTAGAGATATTAAAACGATAGTTATTAAAGCATAAACTGTGTGTCTTTCATTTTCCGCGAGTATAACATGATGAGCCTAAGTTACGGCAGCTCCGGGTGAAAGGAGAATAACGGCATTAAAAAAAGGAATTGCCCAAGAATCTAAAACAAGAATCCCTCTCAAGGCCAACAACGTCCAATCTCTATCGCAGGTGACAAAGACGAACAAAAGGCCCCCCAGAAGAAAGAGAAAAAAAAAGAACTTATGATATTATGAAAGGCATAAAACCATAACGAAGTATGTCTTGTACGACTTTACTTAGATTCCACCCAATGCTTAAGAGCTCATGTTATGTTGTAACGAGACTACTATTGATAATCCACGAGGCCTTGATTGCAAGGTGTTGGGTGTTGTGAGTTTGGGACTAAGGTCACAACAAATTACCTTGCAAAGCTTTAATTATTATGTTGTTATTGGCTTGGCAGTGCAGTGGGTTTCTCAAAATAAGAGAATTTAAAATCCATCGGAGATTGTGGATTTACGATTTCTCTCTTCAGGGTATATGATTCTTGAGAACATAATTTCTTTCCCACCATTTAACCATACCGTTAGCTTCTCATGTTTTCTGACTCGAGCACTATGGTCTAGATTTTTTTTTTAAAAAAAATTATCCAGTTACCCCAATTTTCGGTATCTCACATGTGTGGTTGAAAAATTAACACAAAGTACACCTGATATTGAACGGAGAAAAGAAAGAGAAAAAAATCATAAATCTGGATAAACGCATATGCCAGCACATAATTGGTTAAATAATATTTGTATTTGAATTCCTACATCTAGAAGATAAGCAGAATTGATACTCTTTTAAAAACCAAGAATTCAAATTTTATGGTCCTATTTTCTGTGTCTAAATTTGTGCACCCCCTTAAACCGGGTGCACGTTACAGATCATCTTATTGATATAAATCACTTGTAGCTGGTTTTTAAAAATCACTCCGAGAATCATGTCTCCTTTTTATTTTCTTGTCTTTTTATACTAAAATATAGAAAGAAAATAAAGACAAACACTATTTTATATATCCATTAGCACCATTGCGTATTTGTTCTCCAATCTCTTTTCCATTGACACTATCGAAGAGAAGCTTACTCAATCTTCTATTCTCTTTTACATCCTAGACATTGTCAATGGGAATTATCAGTTAATCTCTCCACCTTTCAACACGGTGTCACATGGAGTTTATGATTTTGATGGTGATGTTGATTGAGATTGATAACTCACTATTGTTTCTGATCTTATTTCAATATGTACCAAAAGATTAACAACATCCCAAATCATAAAATTATCCAAAATCACTGAATTAAGAACTTTAGGGTTGAATTTTAACAAGTTAAGAACCTCTTAATCCTCGTTGAAGATTTGAGTTCATGATCGAATTTGGAATCATGAATTATGAAGAACTCAATTTTTTTCTCTGCAACTAGAGGTTCAGAGCTTTAACTACAAAAAGAAAAAAATAATCAAATACCAAAAACAGAGAGAAGACGTGTACAATTCAAAAGATTTTCTTCTTTAATTTTATTTGGAAAATGAAGTTTACAGATGTTAATGGAGGAACAAGCTGCTATTCGAGATTTAAAATATTGTGCGATGCTTTTATTTTTTTATGTTCTCGATGTAAATTGAAAAAACTAAGAAAAGTCAACATGGTTTTTGAAAACCACCTATAGACAATTTAAATCAATCAGGAGAGCCTTAAATCAATTCCGGTTTTTAGGGGTGCACAAATTTGGACTCTTGTTATCTTTTCTGGACACTCTGCACAAACTAAAATTATAATAAATAGTCTTAAGTTACCTATATTTCCTCTCATCTATTAAATAAGAAATTTTTTGTGGATTTGTGATTCTTCTTCCTCCGATCTTCAATTTCGCAATTTGATGATTGTATCAATCAATTCAGCCACTTAGCCACTGATTATTCTTAATACTAAAATCGACGGTGTGTACATGCCCTAAAAACATTTCTAAACAAAGAGAGAAACAACCCAAACAAGTAATAATTAAGAAAAATAAACAAAAACAGGTTTCTTCATTCATATTTCGACCAACTCCTTAACTATACCATCCACAATTTCGTAACTTTTCTTTATTTTTTTTGTTATCTCATCGATATGTTTTAGATCTTGGAATGGGCCCACAAAATTCTTCTCAGAACTGATTTGTATATTTCAGATTTTGAGAGAGAATCTTATGAATGGAATATGTTTCCTTCTAATGCAAATTTTAGTTGTGATAAGCTAAAATTTAAGATACAATGGTAAAACTTTTTGCAAGGTAAATATATGTTATTAAATTGGATTTGTATTTGTATTTAGTTTATTACAGTATATAATTTGTAATTAGTTAACAAACTAAAATATATATTAATACACTTAAGTTTAATATTAGTTGTATATATATTTAATATAAACCATTTTTTTTGTCATTGTGATAATTGAAATAAAAGGGTTCAGATCATCTGCACCAAGCATTCCACGTACCCACTGTGCCTGCGAATATGTGGAAGAAACCTCCCAAGTTACTAACGACATAAAGTTTCTCCATTTGACTGTTACTAAATAAGGAAATATAATCAAAATTTAAGCGAATTCCATATTTATGTTGCAATTTTAATATTCTATAATCTACTTTTCTTTCACCTATGCTCCATACTATATACTCTCTTAATAGATGATATTCGTGTGTTTGGCTAGTTTTTATTGTTGCTAAGTTAACTTGTTTTCTTTGTTGCTTGTAGAATGTAATTCTCTTATTTGTTTGTTTTGTTTAGTTTCATCTCTGGATACAAAGTTTGGTAACATGAATATGTACATCAGTAAATTTAAATTTAAACATCGTAAATCTTTAGTAGGAAGAAATATGTTCTAAATTGTTTCATCAACTCAATAACAAATGTATCATCACATATCTTTTTTTTAACAACATATATGTCGCATACTTGAACATCAGAGCATCACTGAACTCTCCCAAGGATACTTTAGTATTTCACTTTTTGGGGAGAAAGATTTAGTACCTGATTGATATTGATCCACAACATACGAGAATAATCAGTAGATTTATAGAAAAATTCCGAACAAATTAATATAGATGGCTTATATTCTCTTTAATTTGTAATAACTTACTTCCTTTTTTCAGTAAGAGATAAATATTGTAGCATTAAAAGAGTTAGCTATTGTTAACTAATAAAGATAGGTGTCGTTCATATATTGGCATGCACAGAGGGTACATAGGAGTTTTGGCACAGAAGATTTGCACCCTTGAAAAATATAATCAACAAATCACTTTATATGTACTAATATTTTTCTTTTCTTTTTTTTGGTCATAGTAAGTCAAATATTAATCCTCCATTTTCTCCGTGTAGTTATTATCGAGCGAGAGGAACTGGAGTGGTCGGTTTAAAAAATGTAAAGGTTGGATTACAAGATGTGGAGAGAAGGCTTTGATCGAGCGAGATTGATAGAAGATATCACGATCTTATCTAAACTAATCTAACATTCTACTAACAATCTAGGAAAATAACATTTTTATTTCTTGATAACTTCATTACAGAAGGAACCATTATATAGATATACTCCTAGGTTCCTATTTTACGGTTACAAATATCCAGTATAATCTGTTGGACAGTTTCAATACACATAATATTATGGAAATTTTTCCAATATACACTCATTTGAAAACCTGTTTACAAAACTACACCCGTTTTTTCGTCGTTTCAAACCGTAAATTTTAATTTGATTTGGGTTTTTTTTGTTACAGATGTATTATCATCTCTTGATTATGTTTTTTACATATGTATTTATTTTTGTTGTTTATTTGTTAACAAATTTTTGTTGGAAAATTGGATTAAACAAGAGGATGAAAACAGAAAACAGGAAATGGTGTACCCTGAATTTAAGGCTCTTTCAATTCTTTTAGAAAATAACTCGACCTTTCCCAATTAACTTGGCGAGTACAACAGGTCTCTCGAATTATGTCTTCAGGTTTTGATGCAATTTCTCTAGAGGTCATGATTCTATTATGGCATGCCTGGAACAACTTGCCACAGTTTAAGTGTTCAGTTATATGACAACTATCAAGATAACGGCTGTTAGCCGTTTTATTCAAAAAACGGATGGAATTATTGTAACGGGTGTAGTTTAGAAATATTGTAAAAAACGGGTGTAGTTTAGAAAAGACATTATCAAATGGGTGTATATTAGTAAAAGCCCCTTATATTACACGTACACTTATTTTAGAATTTGAACATTTCAGTCCCCTCCAATTGCAACTTGTCCTCAAGGTGCAAATTCAAGATAGCGTGCTACAAAATCATCATACAGCCCCCAAGTAGCTTCATCGATAGATTTTCCTTCCCATTGAAATAAGAAGTTTTAATGATAGCTTTGTTGTTTTTCTTTTTAAACAACCTCAGATCCAGTATTTTGGCAGGTTTCCAAGGAGTTGGAGCATCAATTGGAGGCAGAGATGTTGAAGATAGAGTTGAGTCACCTGATTCAACCTTCCACATTCACTGGGAGAACGTTGGATGCATTCTACTCTTTGTTAACCCCATTATACTCTTTGTTAACTCCAGATTGAGAAGTTGCATCAATATTACAAGCATTAGTGTCAAATACGTGCCAATAGACTTGTGAGAACCAAAAGGTATACTGATATATGTCTCCTTCTGTTATGAATCATGGCGCAAACAACTTCATGTTTACCTAGAAACTCCGCAACTATGACTCTCTGATTGTTTCTTAGAATCAACTCAGAATCTAATCTCCAATATATGTTGGAACTTTGTGTTGGAATGAATGACTTCATTTTTATTACCATTATATGTTTCCTGCTAGCCACTATAATTAATATGTATTACCTACAGTACTGAATATAAGATTTTATTTGTTCGGTATTCAGCGCATTCCTGTAGCATTCTGTCCCATATTACCCACAGAATCTCCAATCCAGTATGTGAATGTGCAATTCTTCAGGGCCCTAATCGAACATCTTGGATTGTACAAGTGATCAAAACTGAAAATGGCACCTACCTCGAGCATGGCTGAGAAATAATTGTGCAAGAGAACTACTAGAAAAAATATGATTTCCCAGTGTTTAGGCATGATGATGGAATGCAGTTACGTGTTAAGGTTTTCACGGGAAATGGGTGTCCAAGAGAAGAGTGTTTTTCTCATGTTCCTTCTCCAGTTCTTGCGCCAGAAAGTTATGTACCCAAAGAAGAGTGTTTTCCTCCTATTCTTTCTCCCAATTCTTCAACCACATATATATCCTTGAAAATTGAGACTTCAGATACTTGAGACTTTGCAGAAGCATTAATTGTAGGAGAGAAGTCAGGATGGATCATCTCAATTGCATGTTCATGAAGCGCCTCCAGATAATTTGCATGTTCATGAGATCGTTAAACTTTGGATATACTAATAGGGTATAAAATACACCGTATTTAATATCTATTGGTTATGCTTTCTTTGTTACTTTTCGTGTGAATTATGTATTTTACGCGTGTTTGAGTTATTAGGTACTCTGGAGTCATGCGGAGGAAAAGAAGAAGTAATCATCCTAAATGGAGAAAAAAGGGCAAAATCGCCATCTCATGGACCAATACTATTAGGAGCCCAACCACATGTTAAGGGGCAACTCTCTTTTTGGAAGAATGATTGAAGGCATCCAGCTGTGGTTAAGGGGTTGTCATTCAGGGTATCCCTTATCATTTATCAGAGGGTGTAATTATCATTGGGGTGTAAGTATCCGTCAAACCCTAAATTAAAAATCTCCCTCAATCATTTTCAAACCTCAAAACAGAAATTGAGAAAGAACGAAATAAAAGCAATGGATACGCTGTTAATTCCGGATCGAAACAATCCGAGAAATTAAGAACACAAATTGAAGAAGACATGGATTACTAGTCGAACTACATAATGGGCGAGAGATTGAAATGGATTTGAATGACAAATCGATGAAGAACAGATCAGTTGTGGCTGTTGATTCCGAAAGAATTGGAGGTGATGTTGATGGCTACTGTGAAGTCGAGAAGATGGGTTTGTAGAGATGATGATACTGGTGTTTGAGAAGGAACTGATATAAGGGTTTCATGCTGCTGTTGCTTGAGTTACAGATCGGAAGCATGAATTTGGTGGTGATTTTGGTATAAAGAGCAAATGGGTATGTGGTGGAACTGTTGCTGACTGTAATTGTGAATAAATCGATGGGCTAGGATATGATTTCAAGCCAACAAATACGAGATGTGTTAGAGCATAGCTCGGTCGACCTCGCTGCTATATCAAGCATGTTTGTCAATGTTAGTGATCAAAACTATGAGTCTTGATTTCTAGTCTATATAGCTAAGTCTCGGACTAGGATAGAAAAGTGTAGTTGAGCTCAAGGACTTCATGGCGATTCATCATACAACGACGAAGATCTACTCAAGAAACCGTGGAACTTCATCAACAAAAAGGTATGTGGAGACTTGAACTTATCTATCACTCAAAAGTCTATCTATTCTATCTCCTACTTCTTATGAGACAAAAGTCGTATGCTATATAGACTGGATCATACACATTTGATATTTCGAGCCGAGTATATCTCGCCTATCTATATCTCGAAATCATGTGTTGGTAAAACGTTTCGCTTTGATCGGGTTTATCTTCACCTAGTGACGAAAGTCATAATGTTTCAATCACTTTGAAAATCGCTTTGACGAGAAATAGTGTAACAACTATATAACGTCCTCTAAGAATGTTTCAATGGTTGGAATGAGAGTTTAGGTCAATATAACCAATGATGGATATAAGCATTGTGTGGTAACACATATGTGCATAAGTCTTATTCCTTAATCCGAAGTTTGTAAACTTTGTTGATTGAGAGAAACCGGAGGAATTGGCTTTGCCAAGTCCGCGAACTCAGTTTGCGAACTCTGTCCGCGAACTGACGGAAGTTCTCTTACCGAGAATTTCTGCTGGGATTTCCAAAAACTCGTTTGCGTGTTTAGTCTGCGAACCTAGTCCGCGAACTGGCGGAAGTCTCTTTGCCGAGATTTTCTGCTGAGTTTGGAAAACTCTGTCGGTTATCTTAAATCCGCGAACTTGTTTGCGAACTTGAGTGGGTTATGATCTAAAGATGTGCTATGAACATGAAACTTAAATTACTAAGGAATGCAGTATGCAAACCATGGCTATAAAGTTCATGATCTGATTCAAATCGAATCGAATCATCTTTGTTTCAATTGTGTATTGTGTAGTTACATAAGATCTCATATCAATTGAACAACTCTCTAACTAGTTCATTTGAGTCAATTGAACTAGTTATGGTGAAGAAAAACAAGGTTAATATGAAATGCTCATATGGTTAACCTTTTGGGTAACTATGTTGAACCAACATACACGTACACGTTTGGGCACGGTTTTCACAAACCCAGTAAACATATATCTCAAGTGTGTGTGACAAGCTAAGTTTTCGATCTAACGGTTTAGAAATATTAGCTTGAATCTAAATCAGGTTTTCATCTAACGGTGAATATTGATTGCTTTGTACCTAAGGCAAAACCCTGATTTGAAGACTATATAAAGGAGACATCTAGCATTGGGCAAAACTAATCCCCACACGTCTGTGTTATACTAGTGCGCTCGCTAGAGTCGATTCTCCTCTAACCTTTGGTTTTCTTCTCTAAAACCAGGTTAACGACTTAAATACTTCATTGGGATTGTGAAGCCAGACCGATACCACTTTTATCGTAGTTGCGTGATATGATCTTGCATCTTCTATCGTACGAGTACATTCTTATTGATTGGATTGAGATCATGAGAGTTCTCTGATAGGCAAGATAAAGAAGTCACAAACATCTTTGTCTCACTGTTTGTGATTCCTCGACGTCCTCTTGTTTATACAAGTAAGACTATTGAGAGGTGATTGATTAATCTAGGATGTTCTTCGGGAATATAAGACCAGATTATCAATTGGTTCATGTTCACCTTGATTTCATATCATAGGACGGGACAAAAACCTAGGGTTCTTCTGTGGGAGACAGATTTATCCTTTGATAGACTTTTATGTGTGATACAAATTTGTTTATTATCAAGTCTGTGATTTTGGGTTGCAGCAACTCTTAGTTGTGGGTGAGATCAGCTAAGGGAACCAAGTACGCAGTGTCCTGCTGGGATCAGAGGCGTAAAGAGTACAACTGTACCTTGAATTAGTGGGAGACTGATTGGGGTTCAATTATAGTCCAGTCTGAAGTTAGCTTGGAGTAGGCTAGTGTCTTTAGCGGCTTTATACAGTGTGTATTCAATCTGGACTAGGTCCCGGGGGTTTTCTGCATTTGCGGTTTCCTCGTTAACAAAACTTCTGGTGTCTGTGTTATTTCTTTTCTGCATTATATTTTTTATAATATTTAAATAATACAGGTTGTGCGTTTGTGATCATCAATTGGAAATCCGACCTTTGGTTGTTGATTGATATTGATTGATCCTTGGACATTGGTCTTTGGTACCGTCCAAGTATTCCTTGTGTTTGATTAGGACTCGCTGATTTCTATTAGCTTGAGTAATATCAAAAACAAGAGAGAGATATTAACTCCTTGAGATACTTTTATCTAGATTGAGTCTGACTATCTAGTTGATTCTCTAGAATAGTATTTCGGAGTTAGTCCATACAGATTGCTAAGCGAAATATTGGGTGGTGTTGTTAGACCCCGCTTTTTCAATTGGTATCAGAGCAGGCAAACACGTTTAAATACCTCAGAAGTCTGTGTTTGTAGTGATATGACTATATGGACCATAAAGTCTTATTTGATGCTTCACCAGGGTTAAAAAACAATCGTAGAAAAAGGTCTGATAAACTGGTTACTCTTCAAAAGAGGTTGGAAGAACAAATCCGGATCAATTCTGGTCTCGTTGCAGAAATTTCAACTCTTAAGGATTTGATATCTAGTAAGAGTATCTCGTTGAATCTGAGAGAATCCAGTTGTTCCTTTCCAAAGAATAGTCATTATTCAGATAATGTTCAACAAACAATTGTTGAGAAAACTAATGTGACTAGGAACCACTCAGAAAAATTTCAAGGGTCTGGCTCATATGGTTGTTCATCCGATCATCCTCGACGAGCTTGTATGTCTTCTTTAAAGAGTCTGGAGGCTGCAAGTGATCCTTCCAAGAATACTATGCAACCTTATGTTACTCAAAAAGGACGTACAATACTATCAGGAAATTCCAAACAGAAAACTTATGATGGTATGGGTAATCTTACTTCTTGTCCTATCTCTTCCCTTCAATGGTGTAGTGACAGTTGTTGTAGCCCTTTTTTTTACATGTGTTAGGTGATTCTTCATTGTGTGTATCATCTATCGTCTCTAAACGTGGAAAAGACTCTACAACCAAAACAGAAGGACATCTTTCGATTGGTTGTTATTCTTCTCAGTTAAATTCAGGAAATATTGATATAACTCTGAGAAACTCCTCTTGGGTAAAAAAACATGGATGATGAGTTAGATCAACTTCATAGACATGTTGTGTGGAACCTTGTACCATGCAAGTCCAAAGTTTATAATATCGGTTCTAAATGGGTATCCAGGAATCTGGGAGATTATTTAGACACTTTCAGAGATAATCTCAGGCTCATTCCTCAAGGACGCTCACGAGTTGAAGAATTTGAGTGTAAAGAAACGTTTGTTCCTATGAAATGTTCTTTATCCATTCAACCTGCTTATAACTGCCGCAGGTCCTACATGACAAGCGTTTCAGGGGACAAAAGAAGAAGAATCTCTGCTCATGTACCTAACCTTGAAAAGTCACAATATGATAAACAAGGAGAGATTTTGGATCCTATTGTCTCTATCTAACCCTAGACATTTGCATCCTCATCTTTATCTTGAGAATATGGGGATTTGCGCCTTTTTAGCTCAAGAAGTGTATTTTTGGTTATTTTTTTGTTTATATCTATATAAATCTCTAAAAATACAAAAGCTTTTGTTTGTATAGGGTTTCAGTCGTTCACGAACGGTGTGTCTCAAAAGCTTCTGTTCCATGACACCTGTTACTAGATGCAGCACAAGCAGGAATGCAACTCTGGCAGCTAACGTACGTCGGTGTACTGGAATCCCCTCCACAAGTTTGAAGAAAGTGAAGGCTACAATTAATGGTAAAAATCCTTCCTCAAACTGGTTCTTGGCTTCTTATAAAAGTGATAAAAACTTCAGGAACCTTGTAAAAGAATTCATCAGCAAAATAAACAGCTTAAAATCTCGGATCGCTGCATCCTTAGAAGATATAATTCACCATGAACAAATGATGTCTCAATCTACAAACACTGTACGAAAATTAGAAAAAGAACTTAGTAAGCTGACAGTGTTTTCAAAAGATTTGGAGGTGTTGAATGATCCCTTTGTCAGTGGATTTTTCAATAACGAGAAGGAGTTCTCTGAAGAAGCTTTTAAATGGATCTTTGATACCTAGTATGTCTTCTTTTTGGTTTAGTTGGAAGAATAACTAGCGTTTTGAATAGCGAAGATTGTGACTACACATAACTATTTTTGTTTTCATCTTCATGTGTTATTTTTTAGGTTTATTGGTTTTAAACTCTAAAAATATTTAGAGGAGGATGTTATTGCAGTATTAATCAGTTTGATTTTGAAGTATTGCAATATTTGTAAGGGATATGTATTGTTTGCGTCCGTGAACTTGAAGGTCCCATATCTTGTCAAAAGTAAAGTCGTTCATGATCGGTCTTCATGTATTGATTTAAGGATGAATAGACTTTTGACAATTACAAAAGTTATGCCTACGGAGTCATTTATTTGATGGAAAATAGGGTAAAAGATTTTGTGTGACAAGGATAAAGTATATTATGTCGTTATGCAAATAGTGATGGGAAGATAGAATAGATCCTTGTATGTATTCCACAGTAATGATCTTGATTGATCCATCTTTTTTGTATTACCGTGAGGCTCCGTAATGTATCTTATGTCGAGCACGATACAACTAAGTTGATTATTTTGTGATTATCTTTGTTGGTTGTTCCGTAAGGTACTTTATGTCAAGCATTTTTGAACTAAATTAATCATCTTGGTTGGTTATTTAGTTATTTGCTCCGAAAGTCTTCTTTTGTCGAGCAACACATTTGACAATTAAATTGATTACTTATGTGATTAGTTTGGTTGTGTTTTCCAATTAGATTAATTATAGGATCTCTTGTAATTAGTCTAGTTGAGTTTTCATATATTCCACAAGTTCTTGTGTTGAGTATATGAACGGCTATACTAATCATGCTCTATTGGTTAATGCAGTCGTATATTCCGTAAGGTTTTCCTTATGTTGAGTATGTGAATGATTAAGTTAGTCATCTCTGCATGATTACCTTAGTCGTAGCTCCGTAAGTTTACTTATGTTGAGCACTTTCAACTAAGTTGATCACTTTTGTGGTTTGATTTAGTTGCTTATTCCAATTAAATTAATCATGGGTTTTCTTGTGATTAATTTGGTTGAGTTTTGGATATAGAAAATCATTTCTATGGTTTTTGGTGTCCAATTAAAAAATCCTTCTTTTCTTTTGAAATTAAGGTCGCTCTTGTTGTTCTTTCGGGAATGATATCAAATGGGGGGAGAGTTCTTTTGAACTTGTGCTTAATGGTAATACCTTGCGGGGTGTGCGGATGTGGAATTTCATAGGGGTTATCTTGTATCTTAAAACTCCTTGATGAATGCATTTAGCTTCGGATTATGATTGCATCTAAATTAAGTTGGTATGTATTTTTTTCTTTTAGTCTATGAAATGTCTCTTGTGGAAATTTCATTATGATCCCGTTGTTTTAACTTTGCCAATTTATTGACGAAAATAGGGAGAAATAATGTAGTTCACACTACAAATACATATGGTTTTCGGATCATTGTGTAAGGGGGAGTGGTTTCCATGATCGAGATGGAGTATTGACTAAGGGGGAGTGATACATATCACCGTAGTATTATTGTTAAAGTCGTGATCCAATTGGACTTTGATGCTAGATAATAATACTATGACAATGTATAATGATGATCGAGAATCTCGATTTCTCTCATTGTTATAGCTACGGATATTTAACAACGGTGATGCTAAACTTACAACCTTTGGGATCATTGGAGTACTTGGAAGGACGAAGATTTCAGGGAACGTTGGAGATTAGACTATGGAATAGGAGCCACTAAAGTTTATCTTTTTTGTATTCCATACGTATTAATAGTTTTTTTACTAAAATTGACAAAGGGGGAGATTGTTAGAGCATAGCTCAGTCAACCTCGCATGCATTTCATCTCAAGCATGTTTGTCAATGTTAGTGATCAAAACTATGAGTCTTGATTTCTAGCCTACATAGCTAACTCTCGGACTAGGATAGAAAAGTGTAGTTGAGCTCAAGGACTTCATGGCGATTCATCATACAACGACGAAGATCTATACAAGGAACCGTGGAACTTCATCAACAAAAAGGTATGTGGAGACTTGAACTTATATATCACTCAAAAGTCTATCTATTCTATCTCCTACTTCTTATGAGACAAAAGTCGTATACTATATAGACTAGATCATACACATTTGACATTTCGAGCTGAGCATTCATTGCTTATCTTTTTCTCGAAATCATGTGTTGGTAAAGCGTTTCGCCTTGATCAAGTTTATCTTCACCTAGTGACGAAAGTCATGAAAAGTTTTAATCACTTTGAGAATTGCTCTGACGTGAATCGGTCTGTGAATAACGGCTACATAGCATCCTCTGGGAATGTATCAATGATTGAAATGAGAGTTTAGATTACATAAATATGTATTCCTTGAACCGAAGTTTTCGAACTTTGTTGATCAAGAGAAATCAGAAGGATTGTGGAATTGGATTGCCAAGTCCGCGAACTGTCAGAAGTTCTCGATCGAGAATTTCTGCTGGATTTTCCAAAACTCGTTTGTGTGCTAAGTCCGCGAACCCAGTCCGTGAACTGGCGAAAGTTCTCTTTCCGGAATTTCTGCTGAGTTTGGAAAACACAACCGATTAACTTAAGTTCGCGAACTTGTTTGTGAACTTAAGAGGTTATGATATAAAGATGTGCTCTGAACATGAAACATTAAATTACTAAGGAATGCTTTATGCAAACCGTGGCTATAATGTTCATGAGACGATTCAATCGAATCGAATCATATTTGTTTCAATTGTGTCTTGTGTAGTTAAGATCTCATAGCAATTGAACAACTCTTTAACTAGTTCATTTGAGTCAATTGAACTAGTTATGGTGAAGAAGAACAAGGTTAATATGAAATGCTCATATGGTTAACCTTTTGGGTTACTATGTTGAACCAACATACACGTACATGTTTGGGCATGGTTTTCGAAAACCCAGTAAACGTTTACCCAAGTGTGTGTGACAAGCTAAGTTTTAGATTTAACGGTTGAGAAATATTAGCTTGAATCTAAATCAGGTTTTCATCTAATGGTGAATAAGTATTGCTTTGTAACTAAGGAAAAACCCTGATTTGAAGGCTATATAAAGGAGACATCTAGCTCTGAGCAAAACTAATCCCCACACGTCTGTGTGATACTACTGCGCTCGGTAGAGTCAATTATCCTTTAACCTTTGGTTTTCTTCTCTAAAACCAGGTTAACGACTTAAAGACTTCATTGGGATTGTGAAGCCAGACCGATGCTATTTTTATCGTAGTTGTGTGATCTGATCTTGCATCTTCTATCGTACGAGTACAATCGATTGATTGGCTTGAGATCGTGAGAGTTCTCCGATAGGCAAGATAAAGAAGTCACAAACATCTTCGTTTCACTGTTTGTGATTCCTCGACAAACCGCCTGTGTAGTCAGGAAGGATTGTAGAGAGGTGATTGATTAATCTAGGATGTTCTTCGGGAATAAAAGACCGGATTATCAATTGATTCTTGTTCACCTTGATTTTATATCTTAAGACGAAACAAAACCTAGGGTTTATCTGTGGGAGACAGATTTATCCTTTGATAGACTTTTCTGTGTGAGACAGATCAGTTTATTATCAAGTCTGTGATTTTTGGTTGCAGCAACTCTTGGTTGTGGGTGAGATCATCTAAGGGAATCAAGTGCGCAGTATCCTGATGGGATCAGAGGCGTAGGAGTACAACTGTACCTTGTATCAGTGGGAGACTGATTGGGGTTCAACTATAGTCCAGTCCGAAGTTAGCTTGGAGTAGGTTAGTGTCTGTAGCGGCTTAATACTGTGTGTATTCAATATGTACTAGGTCCCGGGGTTTTTCTGCATTTGCGGTTCCCTCGTTAACAAAATTTCTGGTGTCCGTGTTATTTCTTTTCCGCATTATATTTTATATAAATGAAATAATACAGGTTGTGCGTTCGTGATCATCAATTGGAAATCCAACCTTTGGTTGTTGATTGATCCTTGGACATTGGTCTTTGGTACCGTCCAATTATTCCTTGTGTTTGATTAGGACTCGCTGATTTCTATTAGCTTGGGTAATATCAAAAACAAGAGAGAGATATTAACTCCTTGAGATATTGTTATCTAGATTGAGTCTGACTGTCTAGTTGATTCTCTAGCAAAGTATTTCGGAGTTAGTCCATACAGATTGCTAAGCGAAATATTGGGTGGTGGTGTTAGACCCTCGCTTTTTCAATTGGTATCAGAGCAGGCAAACATGTTTAAGACCTAACAAGTCTGTGTTTGTAGCGATCTGACTCTATGGACAAAGGTGCTATCTCTATTAAAGTACCACCAGTCTTTGATGGCTCAAACTACTCACCATGGAAAGTTGCAATTTGTGCTTATCTTCAAGCATATGATTTTCAAACATGCGTATGTATTGTTAGCGTCTATAATCCTCCGGTTAATACAAAAGACGATGTATCTATACCAAAGGATGTTGGTAGTTATAGTCCTGAAGAATCTCTTGATGCAATGCAAAACTTCTTTGGATTAAATGCTATCAGACACGTTGTTACCCCAGATCTTCAGTACTATGTTGCTACTTGCACTAAGTCTAAATAAGCTTGGGATATCTTAGAAACTATATTTGAAGACAAGAGATACGTTTCTATGAAACAAACCATCAATGGAGGAAACAACCTCAACACTCCTTCTATGAATACCTCATGTGGACAGGTAACAATTCGTGATCCAAATTCTGTTCAAACCTTTGCTTTCAATGCTGTTTCCGAAACAAGTAAATCCTCTAACTTATCTTGGGCTGATGAGTGTTTTTCATCTGGTTATCAGTTCAATAAACCGTTGTTAACAGAAAGGATCAAGGATTTCATAAAGAGGAGCGTTAGATGTGATAAAAATCCACTGTCAGCTATTGCTTTTAAATATTCTATGGAAGATAAATCTCCTTGTGTCGACGTCTTGAATACGTCTGTTGAATGTGAAGTTACAGCTCTCGCAGCAGAAACCTCCATATACTAAAAATCTGATTCAGAAATTGAGTCTGACACAGAGATTTTAGATTTCTTGAACAAAGAGGTCCTTCAAGAAAATCTTCAATTAAAAGTTTTATTGAAGAAACTGGAATCATTAATCCAAGTGAAAGATCTTGAGATAGATTGTCTTAATGATCAAATCAGCAGGACCATTTTTCTAAAGGAAAAAGAGATTAATACTCTCAAAGATGATCTTCAACGATTATCTGGAAGTTCTGATAAAATTTCAGCAATGTTATTTGGTCAGAAATCCTTTGGAAACACCAATGGTTTAGGATTTAAGAGCAAGACTGCAGGTGTCGTCAACTATGCTCCTAAGTGTCATGGGAAAACAAAGAATGGCAGTTGTAATAAACAGAAGGCACTTCAACAATACAAAGGATCGCCGGGTTGTTCGTTTTGTGGAGATGCAAATCATGTTCAAAACACGTGTTGGAGATTCAAGCAGAGGAACAAGAGAATTTTTAAACTACAAGAGAACATGCATATGTTGAATCTGGATAATCAAAGGTCGTGCAAAACCAATGCTTCCGGAATCAGAAGAAGGAGGAAACCTGTTTTTGCAACAGGACTTGACAAGCAAGGGGAGCATCTGGCTCACTTTGTCTCTGGTTGAGCTCGGAGACGCCTGCATCCTCATTCTTAGCTTGAGAGGATTGGGGCTCTGCATCTTGTGGCTCAAGTATGTATCTTTGTTTGTTAAATATCCTGCTAAAATTTTTGTTTGTGGATCCTTAAATTGTGGAAGACTGTGTCAAGAATTAGGGTTTAACACTTTTAATCTTCTTATCTTCTTCCTTCTCATACGTTTTCATGGCTCATGTAACTAAAGGCACTTCTAAAAGTATTGCAGTAGAAGCAGTCAACATACATTTATGCAAAGGAATTTATTCCGCAAGGATGATAAAGAAGAGGTCTACAATCAATAGAAAAAGTTCTTCCTCCAACTGTCTCCTTTCTGGTTGTCGTGCTGATGATCATTCTAGAGGAATTGAACGATCCCATAATCAATGGGTTTTTCAATAACAAGAAGGCGTTTTTTGTAGATCCCCTGAGAAAGATCTACAATACCTAATAAGTCTTCTTTTTGATTAGTTGGAAGAATAACTAGTGCTTTGAATAGCGATGATTATGACTACACATAGCTATTTCTGTTTACATCTTCTTATGTTATTTTTTAGGTTTATTGGTTATTAAATTCTAAAAATATTTGGAGGATGATGTTATTGCAGTATTGATCTTTATGATTTTGTGATATTGCAATATTTTTATGGGATATGTATTGTTTGCGTCTGTGAACTTGAAGGTCTCATATACTGTCAAAAGTAAAGTCGTTCATGAATCAGTATTCGTATTGATGAAAGGACGAATGGACTTTTGACAATTACAAAATTTATGCCTATGCAGTCATGTATTTGATGGAAAATATGATAAAATCTTTTGTTTGACAAGGATAAAGTCTATTATATCGTTATGATGGAAAATAGAATAGATCCTTGTATGTTATCCACGGTATTGATCTTGATTGATACATCTTGTTATGTTTTACCGTGAAGGCTCCATTGTGTGTCTTATGTTGAGCATGATACAACTAAGTCGATTTTTCTTATTGGCTTTGTTGGTTGTTCCATAAGATGCTATATGTCGAGCATTCTTGAGCTAAATTAATTATCTTGGTTGGTTATTTAGTTATTTGCTCCGAAAGTCTTCTTTTGTCGAGCAACACATTTGACAATTAAATTGATTACTTATGTGATTAGTTTGGTTGTGTTTTCCAATTAGATTAATTATAGGATCTCTTGTAATTAGTCTAGTTGAGTTTTCATATATTCCACAAGTTCTTGTGTTGAGTATATGAACGGCTATACTAATCATGCTCTATTGGTTAATGTAGTCGTATATTCCGTAAGGTTTTCCTTATGTTGAGTATGTAAACGATTAAGTTACTCATCTCCGTATGATTATCTTAGTCGTAACTCCGTAAGTTTACTTATGTTGAGCACAATCAATTAAATTGATCACTTTTGTGGTTTTATTTAGTTGTGTATTCCAATTAAATTAATCATGGGTTTACTTGTGATTAATTTGATTGAGTTTTGGATATAGAAAATCATTCCTATGGTTTTTGGTGTCCAATTAAAAATCCTTCTTTTCCTTCGAAATTAAGGTCGCTCTTGTTGTTCTTTCGGGAATGACATCAAATGGGTGAGAGTTCTTTTGAACTTGTGCTTAATGGTAATATCTTGCGGGTTGTGTGGCTGTGGAATTTTATAGGGGTTATCTTGTATCTTAAAACTCCTGATGAATGCATTTAGCTTCGGCTTTATGATTGCATCTAAATTAAGTTGGTCTGTATTTTTTCTTTTAGTCTATGAAACGTCTCTTCTCGGAAATTTCATTAGGATCCCGTTCTTGTACCTTTGCCAATTTTATTGACAAAAAGGGGGAGAATTAATGTGTAGTTCTACTACATATACATATGGTTTCGGATCATTGTGTAAGGGGGAGTGGTTTCCATGTGAGATGGAGTATTGACTAAGGGGGAGTGATACATATTACCGTAGTATTATTGTTAAAGTCGTGATGCAATTGGAATTTGATGTTACATAATAATACTATGCCACTGTATAATGATGATCGAGGATCTCAACTTCTCTCAATGTTATGGCTACGGATCTTCAACAACGATGATGCTAAACTTATAACCTTTGGGATCATTGGAGTACTTGGAAGGACGAAGATTTCAAGGAACGTTGAAGATTAGACTATGGAAAAGGGGGAGATTGTTAGAGCATAGCTCGGTCGACCTCGCATGCGTTGCTATATCAAGCATGTTTGTCAATGTTAGTGATCAAAACTATGAGTCTTGATTTCTAGTCTACATAGCTAAGTCTCGGACTAGGATAGAAAAGTATAGTTAAGCTCAAGGACTTCATGGTGATTCATCATACAACGAAGAGCTACTCAAGGAACCATTGAACTTCATCAACAAAAAGGTATGTGGAGACTTAAACTTATCTATCACTCAAAAGACTATCTATTCTATATCCTACTTCTTATGAGACAAAAGTTGTATGCTATATAGACTGGATCATACACATTTGATATTTCGAGTCGAGTATATCTTGCCTATCTATATATCGAAATCATGTGTTGGTAAAGAGTTTCGCTTTGATCGGGTTTATCTTCACTTAGTGACGAAAGTCATAATGTTTCAATCACTTTGAAAATCGCTTTGACGAGAAATAGTGTAACAATTGTATAACGTCCTCTAAGAATGTTTCAATGGTTGGAATGAGAGTTTAGGTCAATATAACCAATGATGGATATAAGCATTGTGTGGTAACACATATGTGCACAAGTCTTATTCCTTAATCCGAAGTTTGCGAACTTTGTTGATTGAGAGAAACCGGATGAATTGGCTTTGCCAAGTCCGCGAACTCAGTTTGCGAACTCAGTCCAAAACTTACGGAAGTTCTCTTACCGAGAATTTCTGCTGGGATTTCCAAAAACTCGTTTGCGTGTTTAGTCCGCGAATTGGCGGAAGTCTCTTTGCCGAGATTTCCTGCTGAGTTTGGAAAACTCTGCCGGTTGTATTAAGTCCGCGAACTTGTTTGCGAACTTGAGTGGGTTATGATCTAAAGATGTGCTCTGAACATGAAACTTAAATTACTAAGGAATGCAGTATGCAAACCGTGGCTATAAAGTTCATGAGCTGATTCAAATCGAATCGAATCATCTTTGTTTCAATTTTGTCTTGTGTAGTTATATAATATCTCATAGCAATTGAACAACTCTCTAACTAGTTCATTTGAGTCAATTGAACTAGTTATGGTGAAGCAGAACAAAGTTGATATGAAATGCTCATATGGTTAACCTTTTGGGTTACTATGTTGAACCAACATACACGTACACGTTTGGGCACGGTTTTCACAAACCCAGTAAACGTATATCTCAAGTGTGTGTGACAAGGTAAGTTTTCGATCTAACGGTTTAGAAATATTAGCTTGAATCTAAATCAGGTTTTCATCTAACGGTGAATATTGATTGCTTTGTACCTAAGGCAAAACCCTGATTTGAAGACTATATAAAGGAGACATATAGCATTGGGCAAAACTAATCCCCACACGTCTGTGTTATACTAGTGCGCTCGCTAGAGTCGATTCTCCTCTAACCTTTGGTTTTCTTCTCTAAAACCAGGTTAACGACTTAAATACTTCATTGGGATTGTGAAGCCAGACCGATACTACTTTTATCGTAGTTGTGTGATCTGATCTTGCATCTTCTATCGTACTAGTACAATATTATTGATTGTATTGAGATCGTGAGAGTTCTCCGATAGGCAAGATAAAGAAGTCACAAAAATCTTCGTCTTACTGTTTGTGATTCCTCGACGTCCTCTTGTTTATACAAGTAAGACTGTTGAGAGGTGATTGATTAATCTAGGCTGTTCTTCGGGAATATAAGACCGGATTATCAATTGGTTCCTGTTCACCTTGAGTTCATATCATAAGACGGAACAACAACCTAGGGTTCTTCTGTGGGAGACATATTTATCCTTTGATAGACTTTTCTGTGTGAGACAGATTTGTTTATTATCAAGTCTGCGATTTTGGGTTGCAGCAACTCTTAGTTGTGGGTGAGATCAGCTAAGGGAATCAAGTGCGCAGCGTCCTGCTGGGATCAGAGGCGTAGGGAGTACAACTGTACCTTGAATTAGTGGGAGACTGATTGGGGTTCAACTATAGTCCAGTCCGAAGTTAACTTGGATTAGGCTAGTGTCTGTAGCGGCTTTATAAAGTGTGTATTCAATTTGGACTAGGTGCCTGGGTTTTTCTGCATTTGCCATTTCCTCGTTAACAAAACTTTTGGTTTCTGTGTTATTTCTTTTCCGCATTATATTTTTTATATAATTGAAACAATACAGGTTGTGCGTTTGTGATCATCAATTGGAAATCCGACCTTTGGTTGTTGATTGATATTGATTGATCCTTGGACATTGGTATTTGGTACCGTCCAACTATTCATTGTGTTTGATTAGGACTCGCTGATTTCTATTAGCTTGAATAATATCAAAAACAAGAGAGAGATATTAACTCCTTGAGATGCTTTTATCTAGATTGAGTCTGACTATCTAGTTGATTCTCTAACAAAGTATTTCGGAGTTAGTCCATATACAGATTGCTAACCGAAATATTGGGTGGTGTTGTTAGACCCTCGTTTTTTTAAGACGTTCAGAGAAGAAGAAGATGCAGAATGATCTATGGTCAGGGAAAAAAATTAGCGAAGAGAGGTTGTTGTGTGTTGGTAGTTTTGGGTGAAGAACATAAGAATAAGAATAGATTGCTATTGTTTCTATGTTGGTGTTGCGGTAAAACTCGAGTTGAGTAGCAGATGAACAGGTGAAGCTAAGATGGTGAATGAATTGAATCATAGATGTATGTTAGGAATTGTCGCAGGGAATGAATAGAAAGGCCTGAATCCGGTCGGGAATGTCCTATAAACAAACGGAACTCTGTCCGGATTTTCTCTCAGGCGAGTTAACTCAGTTCCGACGATAAACGATCCATCCCTGCAACTCAGTAGTGTCAGCCCAGTAAGACAGAGGTTGACAGCTGACTGAGTGACATACTCAGACCTTGACTGTTAGAAGACTGCCGCTTGACCCGTTATATTTAATGCCGATGTTAGTTTGACTCAGGTGGCCGGTGGTGATTTTCTGGCCGGATTTCGGTGATTCCGAGAACTTTTCAGACTACCCAAAGTTGCAGAATTTTGTGAAGAGTATTCTAGACTCATGGGTGTGAAGACTTAGATTTGGAAGTTGGATGGAAACTTGGAAGATTTGGAGAATTGGACTTGAAATTGGAATTAGGCTCAAATTGGGAAAGTGGTGTTATTATGAGAAAGGGATTATTTTCCTACAAGGATTGGAGAGCATTGAAGCCTATAAATAAAGGAGTTTTCTACAACTTTTTACACACATCTACTTTGGAGAAGGAGTTAAAGTGCATAAGGATTGGAGGAAGGAGCAACCAACATCTTTTCAATAAGTTCTTCTTTCTTCTTTAAGTATTATTATTATTATTATTATTATTATTGTGTGAACTCCAAACTATGAGTAGCTAATTTTCTTATTGATTGAGAATGAATTCCTAGTTCTTAACATATGATTTGAGTTTTTGTTTCAATTCTATCTTGAAGTTTTTCACATGATTATCGTTTGTTTTTACTAATAAGAATGATTATGCTTGCATGATAGATCGTTTAGGTGGCCAACTGAATTGATTTGTTATTCAATCTAAAGCTAGTAGAAGTTAGGGAATACGTAATCGTTCTCGACACTTTACACAAGTAGAAAACACGAGACCTTGCAGAGGGATTCTGTGGAGCAATTGTGTGTAAAACAACGCTAGAAAGTGGACCAAGCGAACCGAGTTTAACTACTAGTACTAAACCTAAATTCATAAATCTTAATGTGTTCGGGGAATTACATCTTGTAAGCGAACCTCAAGGTGGTTCTTTTAAATAGAATTTGATAACTAAGCGGACCTGTTACTCAGTGAAACAAGGGATTTTGGGGTTAGCTAAGCGAACCTGCTATCCTACGGTTGGTGATAATCTGTAACTAATAACAAGTGGAAAAGAACATAACTTGAATCATTGTTTTGCAAGGAAGAACGAATCCTTGATCTAATCTCTCTTATTGATTCCAACTTAAACTTTTAATTACTTTGTTTACTTTCTTTTTGCTTTTCAAAACCAACCCCCCCC
>NC_039358.1:51413856-51419939 GCF_003573695.1 Papaver somniferum | reverse complement strand
CCCCCCCCCCCTTGTGACAATTTTTACAACTAAAAATCTCTTGCTCCTCGTTGGAACGAACTTGACTACACTAGATTACTTGTTAATTAGATGGAAAAATATTGATTAATTTGTTGTGGTTACGACACGCATCAAATTTCGGCGCCGCTGCCGGGGAGCAGTAGACGATTTTAGTTGTTTTTCTTTTTTACTTTTTGCTTAATTCTTTCTTTGTTAGATTCTATTATCGTGTCTAACGTAGTTTTTGAGAATCTTGTTTTCAGGTATTTGATCTCTGGCGCCTAAACAGTGGGATTACAACTCGCAAGGGAAAAATACTACAAGTACCTCGGAACCAGCAAGAAGAGCCTTCTACATCAATAATGGTAGGCGGTTCAAATAATTCACCACCACCTCCACCTGCGGAGAAGAAGTTGGGAGAGTTAATATCTCCGAATTTGGATTCACAACCATGGAGTATCACAATAACTGATCCAGTGAAAATGGAGTCGAGTCTTATTCACCACTTACCGAAGTTCAAAGGACTTCCCAGCGAAGATCCAAATCGTCATCTTCAATCATTTCAACACAAGATGACAAGTCAATGTATCGAGGATAGGGATAGGGGTATGTTACAAGCCTTTCCATTCTCCTTACAAGACTCAGCCGAAGAATGGTTGTATTATTTACCCCCAGGGATCATTACAACATGGACCGAGATGAAAAATCTATTCCTAGAGAAGTATTTTCCATCTTCCAAGGAGGTTGTTGTTTGCAAAGAGATTAGTGGTGTTCTACAAATTTCAGGGGAATCACTCCATGAGTATTGGGAAAGGTACAAGAAGTTGTTAGAAAGCTGCCCATACCACAACATATCACCAACACTTATCATTCAATATTTTTATGAAGGATTACTTCCGGATCAACGTAACTTGATTGATGCAGTTGCGGGTGGTTTACTTACTGAGAAGACGCTTTCCCAAGAAACTAGTTTGATTGAGAGTATGGCTGTAAATGCACAACAATTTTATACAAGACATGATTCAAATATTCGAAGGGTTAGTGAAATGGAGGAGTCTTCACAATCGGCTCAACGGTTAAACAACATAGAGAGTAGTGCAACAAATGGCCGCGGTAATTATTCCGGATAATGAGACTGAACAGGTAAATGTTTTGTTTCTAAATCAAAGGCCAAGGTACGATCCATACTTAAATACTTAAAATCCCGGTTGGAAGGATCATCTTAACTTTAGTTATGCCAACAAGCAAGATGCGAGTCCTAATCCAAATGTGCAACAAGGGGGTTTCCAACAACAGCGTTTCCAACCACAACAAGTCAATAAGCAAGGTTCTTCAATTGATGACAAGTTCAATGCATTGATGCAAGGCATGCAAGGTATGACCATTATGTTTCAACAGAGCCAACAGAAGAATGATTCGGCAATCAAGGCTTTGGAAACTCAAATGAGAAAATTGGCGACCGATATGAACTTAATGAAAGCTCAAATGTCCACAACGCTTCCTTCACAACCATTTATGAATCCAAGAGAGAATGTTAATGCGGTTACTTTAAGAAGTGGAAGACAAGTGGAGAGTCCGGGTCATCATGAAGAAGCTAGTGAAGAGTTAGTCAAAGACAAGGTGGAAGCGCACCAGAGGAGGATTCAACACCAACCGCCCAATCCAAGGAACCGGTTCCTACTTTCACTACTCCACCTCCTTTTCCTAGTCGTTTTTCTAAATCCAAGAAAGAAGCTCAAGACAAGGCACTCATGGATATCTTCAAGAAGATCGAAATCAACATCCCATTCATCGAGGCCATCAAGACAATGCTAAGGTATGCTAAGTTCATGAAGGAATTATTCACAAAGAAGGATAGGTTGCTTGATAATGAAATTACTAAATTTGGCGAGAGTACGTCGGCTATGTTATTAAAGAAGATGCCTACAAAGTGTACGGATCCCGGTGGTTTCACGGTGCCAATTACTACGGGTACAAAAAGGTTTGAACATGCTTTACTTGATTTGAGAGCTTCCATTAGTGTGATGTCGGCCGAAATATATGACTCCTTGAATCTTGGACCTTTAAAAGAGACAAGAGTTATTATCCAATTATCAAACAAGTCTAACATATATCCTAAGGGACTTGTAGAAAACGTGCTAGTGCAAGTGAATGAGCTAATTTTTCCGGTTGATTTCTTTGTGGTGGATATGGACAACAATGAGAACCGGTCATCTACTTCTTTACTTCTTGGGAGGCCATTTATGAAGACCGCAAAGACGAAGATTGACGTTGACAAGGGTACACTCACTATGGAATTCGACAAGGAGATAATACACTTTAACATATTTGAAGCCATGCGCTACCCAAGTGATGTGCATTCTGTTTACTCCATTGATGTGGTTGGTTCATTAGCACAACAAATGGTGGAATTGAGTCAAGAGGATGAACTTGATGTGGTGTTGCAAAAGAGCATTGAACTGGACGTCCACGACTTGTCTAACTTGGATGTTGAAATCTCCAAGAAATTGGTGGATATGTGTGGTGCCATGACGACATTACAAGAATCTAAAATGGGTAATGTTTCATATATTTCTTTACCCGTGAATGATGAAATACTTGTACCATCTATTGGGAAGGCGCCTAAACTAGAGTTGAAGCAACTTCCGGACCATTTGAAATATGCTTTCTTCGGAGATGGAGATGAGCTTCCGGTGATTACTGCAAATAACCTCATACCGGTAAAAGAAGATCGTTTGCTTAGAGTCTTGAAAGAGCACAAAACGACTATTGGGTGGACAATTGCGGACATCAAAGGCATTAGTCCATCCATGTGCATGCATAGGATTCTAATGGAAGAGAACGTGAAACCGGTACGTGATGCTCAACGTAGCCTTAATCCTCCCATGATGAAGGTTGTGAAGAAAGAGATACTCAAATTGCTATGTGTGAGGATAATCTACCCAATTTCCGATAGCAAGTGGGTAAGTCCGGTACAAGTGGTACCAAAGAAGTCCGGAGTCACGGTTGTTAAAAATCAAGACGATGAACTTGTCCCTACTTTGTGGTTTCTCCATTCAGAAAGAAAATGCCCTTTAAATAGATAGTGAAGGGAGGAGGAGGAGGAGGAGGACAGGAATCTGCCATGGCAGAATTTTTGGATTTATATGTATGTATATAGTGGAGTGGAAAGAAAAAAATGAGAAGAAGAGAGAAAGACCAGGAGAGATAACTATCGAGAAATCGAGAAAAAAAAATTACAATCATATTTGTGACAAATGAAGAGACAACCCATATAGAAAAAATTGTAGTTTCGGTATATGAGGTTCTTTAGCAATAAAATTTATTGAGAGAATTCTAGAATCCGATCAAAATCCAAAATCGATTAATGAAATATTAGATGTTCTCAAAGAAACTACATATTATGTTGCATAAAATGAATCACTTGTGGGTGGAATAGTCATAAGTATGATAAATGTAGTGGGGAAAATTGATCGAAAAAGATTTATAACAGAAGTTATAAAGTCTCCATCCCACGAAATTTGTATTTTTGTCAAATCAAAATTCATTTAATCGAGTAGGTCCACTGGTCAAGATCTTTTTGTTTTATATAGATTCGGTAATTTTAATGGAGTGTAGTGGGACCTCCTAGTAGTTATGTTTTTCAAAGTAAAACATATTGAGATTGAAGCATCCTATGATAAGTCCACATATATATCTTCAAAGTGAAAAATAATCACAAATCAAATTCACCATATCTCTGAAATCAAGCCAAAATTATCAACTCATAATAATAACAAAACATTACTCAAAAGAAAGATAAGATTCATCGTAGTTACATTTTTCAAAATGGATTGATTAAGTTATGATATGAAATTTTAACCACGTGTCATCATAAAAATGAGAACAACTCGACTTTAACAAAAGAAATAGATCAACAATGTTGCTTTATTTTTTATTTATTTTTATTAAAGTTATCAATTCAAAGTAATAATAAAATATTACTCAAAAGACAATTTAGAATTATTACAACCTGTTAGCAGATAAAGCTCTATCAAAAGCACGTCCATAACCATTCTAATTTTTGTAGTCCACGGATTTCCACTTTTTCTCTGGTTTAGCCTTTTTCTCAAGTATAATGTTTGCTTATTTGCCTCACTGGATCTTTTATGCAACAATGTCTAATAATCTTCTCCGGGTTTAAAATTAACTGTCCCAACGAAGTATAATCCTAAAAGGATACCACCCTCGAGTGTTTAACAACCTATTTCTCATGCACAACCTTAAATATTCAACAACCTATTTCTCATGTTGTCTAATCCAGCCATATTGGTATCGATTGTTAACTCTCTCGAAGAGGAAAGTAATCTAATTAAGTGAGGTTTCTTATGTGCGCTTCATTTAAAGTCTTTTTTGGGGATCAAGAATCTCTTAGTAGTACCATTGGTGCGAAACTAGATAGTATGATTATTTTACGTTTCGATTATTTATTTTATTGACTAACTGTATTCTTGAATCTTGATTGCAACTAGTTTGTTTATTACGTGAACCTTATCTTCTAATATAAGGTCACTCGAACTAGATCAAGGTTTAATGATTTTTTATATGATATTTGTTGATTGAAGATCTGAAGATAGGACTTGTGATTTTCCATTGTTGACAGACTCCATTTTGTACGTGATCGATCATAAAGGAATCAAGTTATTTGTGCGGGTACATCGAAGACTGAAGATTTGAAGACTATAAGATTTTATTTATTGGTATTATGATATTTTTGATTATACTTCAAGCATGCGTGATTGACTGGGATCCAACAAGCTTGTTTATCTTTGTTAGACTTTTATAACTTGTTGTATAGATCGACGATCTATTATTTGGTGGTTCTCTTCGGAATCTAAATCTAATAGATTGTGAACTAAGATTGATTATCTCTGATAGTCTTTATATCTTGGTTGGTCCAACCGGTACAAATTAGAGAGTTTATAAATAACCTTTATAACTGAACTATATCTCGGATTAACTTGTTGATCTGTGAGATTGATAGAGGGGTTACCGAAAAAAAGATTAGTCTTTTAATGTTTCGGAATCCAAAGGAGTTGAGTGTTAGAAGTCTTCACAAGCGAGTGAAGCAACTTAGGATATTGTACTCTATCTTAGGATTCATGTGCTTAGTACAAATTGGTAGTAGGCGCATGGATACTAAAGGGACTGGTAATTTGGAGTTAGTTTACTTGGTCTCAATTACTTAAATTTGGTAGTTTAGTCTTTGTGTAACGTCTTAATTCAGAGAGTATTTAAAACTGAACTAGGCCCCAAGTTTTTTTTCACTTGGTTTCCTTGTTCACAAAATCTTGTTTTGTGCTTTTGCTTTAATTTCCGTATTATAATTATTATTTTAGTTAGAAAAAAGTAAATATACTAAGTACGTTAGTCAAACACTTGGTCTTGTTCCTAATAGTTAGGTTCAGTCTCGATACCTATTCTATATACCTAGTGTTACCTTGTCGAGAAGTAATTACCTTGACAATGCTTGTCTGTATTATATTACCAAAATATTGTGGTGTACTTGGTACTCTTGTCATTTCAAACTTAAATTTGTTCACCCAACTGTACTGCATTGCTTTGTGGTGCCATATTTTATTGTGTGCATATAGTCAGAGATAGGAATGACTTCGTAAATAAATGGAAAAACACTTGTTAATTTGACTGAGCGGTGCTTTAATAGAGAGAGATGTGATTTCAAGTTATTGGATTTATATTCTTTATTGGAGATTCTGAATTTAATACTTGATCTTTGATTAGTGATTATTTCGTTGAACTTTCTAGTTCTTTGTATTGTAATTTGTTTTCTTTCCTTCTTTTTATATGTTATTTTTTAAATTTTCATTCAGATTTGATATTAAATTAAATTTGGAAAAAGAACTGTGATTTTGTAAAGGAGAGGGTAACCAAGTAGACCACCAACTTTTTCGTTTGGCAACCTGTACGGATAAAACCTATACAACTGCTATTAGACCAACTTAATGATCCTTGACAATATGTATATATATATATATATATATATATATATATATATATATATATATATATATATATATATATAT
>NC_039358.1:51392151-51413756 GCF_003573695.1 Papaver somniferum | reverse complement strand
CAAACAAGATGATTAATTTAGTTCATAATGCTCGACATATAGTACCTTACAGAGCAACAACAAAGCCAATCAAGAATAATCAACTTGGTTGTTTAGTGCTCAACATAAGACACATTACGGAGTCTCACAGTATTACATAAAATATGGATCATCAAAGATCAATACTGTGGAATACACAAGGATTCATTATATTTTCCATCACTATTCGCATAACGACATTCAATAAATATAATCCTTGCAAACAAAATATTTTAACCCATCTTCCATCAATAATTGACATAATAGGCTTAACTTTTTTATTTGGCAAAAGTCTAGTCATTCATTTATCAATACAAGCATATCGACATACGAAAGACTCTACTTTTGACAAGGTATGGGACAATCATAGTTCACGGACACAAACACACATAACCCATAACAATATTGCAATATATAAAACCATAAAGATTAATACTGCAAAAAAAATCTTTGCTCTTTGAAGGTAGAATCAATCTTTTTCGCACGGATTTACACCAAGAGTGGTTACCAAAGGCGTATAAAAAGATTTTATTAACACAGAAGAACATACAAAGTCATTAAAGACCATGCATCATAGTTCATATAAGATGATTGTGAACATTAAAGAATCCCATAGCAATGCGTACTACTGCCTATTCTTGAACTTCCTTCTTTGCGATTCACCAACATCATTCTTGTAAAAGCTATAAATGAGCTTATAAGAGAATTACTCCAAGAATCCAAGTGCCCAAGTCCAACAGAAGTAGAACAAGTGCGACGAAACGGAGCAAATTTCTCAAAACCAAGATACAGGACAAAGACCAACCTCAACTCATTTAAATTTTTGATTCTCATCACCATTTTGAAAAGAATTCAAAGAGGAAGAGAATGCAAAAATAATGAGGTTATTCCGAGTTCGGACAAGGAAATTACGGCCAAAACAAGTTTACCGAATATCGACGTCTACAGGAAAGTATGCATACGGGTTTGCAGACGAATTTTCATGACTTGGAGCAGTTTGCAAACTGGGTATGCGAACTTAAACCCCTGAATTTTGATTTTAAAAGATGGTATGCATACTTGGTATGTGTACCATGAAGACCAAACATTCCGAACTATTATTTTCAAACCTAACCATTTAAAAACCTTAAACACAAATCAAGTTAGGTAGAAAAGAACGATAAGAAAGGTACATGGATCATTGTAAGTACTCTAGGCAAATAAAAACACAAATATTGCTCAAGTTTATAGACATACCTTTTTAGAAGAATCCAATCGAACTCTACTGCCTTATCGAACATAATATGTGTGCCCCAATTCTTGTGCTTCCCTCACCGTATACAAAGAAAGGCATTCCTTGGTGAGGATGCACTTACAACACAATCAAGTTGCGTTGGGGTGAAAAATGTCTTGCTCACCACAAGGGACCTTTGGATTATCATGAAAGAGATTACTTTTAGAACCTTTCACATCCAATTCCATTTTTCCAAAAAACTTGTTAAGTTCCAACATCATGGATACTGCCTTTTCCATAGTCATGGAATTTTCTGAAAGATCAATCCTTTTCACACTCAAAGCATCATTGGATTTCTTCGGTACCCACTTCTTAGTACGTTTAGGAACAACCGGAACCTTCTTCCCATTACTCTCTTCAAGATTTCTCGAAAGAGAATTGGATTGACTATTCTTTTGCAAGTTATTCTTTCTCCAATTGGGAGAAACGGATCTTGTCTTAGTCTTTATGAAGTTATCCTTTTGAAAACCATTACGATTGTGCAAAGGATTCGTATGACGTTTATAGGCGAATCTAGATTTATCACAGCACTGATTCCTTTTCCTAAAGGTTGGACAGTTACAACCTGTAGCGTTAAGGGGATTAGTCTTAACATATGATCTTGGTTTCACAACTTCTTGTGATGTCCAAACAAGAACATCATGAAGTTTCTCATTCCTTATACGGAAACGACATCTCCTTTCCAGGTGACCTTTATTTCCGCAATAGTGACAAACATAATGAATGTTCTTACCTCGATCTGTGTGTGCTGACTTTGGAGGTTGATATACTTTGCTCTTTCGAACCTTAATTGTCGGTGAAGGTATTTCACTTTTGCCATAAGTGGAAACCTTTTGTTGAGAAGAATCACTAGCCTTGAAAAATTTCAACTCTTTTCTAATACTTGGAGCATATATTCCCTTATAGGCCAATCTTCGTGTATCACGATCATTTTTACTTGCTCCTAGCATAGTGGTTAATTTGCTTGAACTGGTATTGAACATCTTGATTTTATCAAGAGCAGCAGCTAAATCAACCTCAATGCGTTTTTCTCGAGCGAGTCAAGCACTTTCTCTACCATCAAAACTAATTTGTCGAGAGTTAAACCTTTCTTCAGATTATGCAAGTTTCTCTTCCAACAAAAAGTACTTTTGATAAAGATTATCACATTCAAGTGACTTCATACGTAGGTTTTCCTCAGAATCCTTGAGGATCGATTCGAAAAATAAACACATGTGCAACATCTTCTCAATTTCTTCTTTTCTCGACAGAGAGGAGTCCGAAGAGGTGAGACATGAGAAGTTGTAATCTTCTTCATATTCCACGAATCCAAAAACTTAACATACTATGAGATTTCCTCATCAACATCTCTATCAATATCTGAATCACCTTCATCAGAAAGTTCATCCAACTGTTCTTATAGGAGAGTTTCTCAGTCAACAGTTTTTACACTAAGAGAATGTTTAGATATTGACTTAGATGTGACAGTTCTCTCATGTGAATACAAGCTTTTAGAATCATCTGGTAGTTTCTGAACTGGTACGTTATTAGAGATAGACTCGTCCATAATCAGATAGCTACAAACACAGACTTATAAGGTCTTTAACGTGTTTTCCTGCTCTGATACCAATTGAAAAAGTGGGGGTCTAACAACACAGCCCAATATTTTGCTTAGTAATCTGTATGGACAACTCGAATATACTTTTAAGAGAATCAACAAGACTCAATCAATTAAAAGTATATCAACGAGTTTATATCTCCCCCTTGATTAGATTTACTCAAGCAGGAACTGCGAGTTCTAATGAAATACAAGGAATAACTCGGATGGTACCAAAGACCAATATCCGAGGATCAATCCATGAAAATCAACAACCAAAGGTTCAATTACTCTAATTGATGATCTAACACACAACCTGTATTATTTCAATTATAAAGATAAAACAATATAATGCGGAAATTGAAATAACACAGACACCAGAAATTTTGTTAACGAGGAAACCGCAAATGCAGAAAACCCCCGGGACCTAGTCCAGATTGAACACACACTGTATTAAGCCGCTACAGACACTAGCCTACTCCAAGCTAACTTCGGACTGGACTGTAGTTGAACCCCAATCAGTCTCCCACTAATCCAAGGTACAGTTGTACTCCCTACGCCTCTGATCTTAGGAGGATATTGCGCACTTGATTCCCTTAGATGATCTCACCCACAACTAAGAGTTTCTACGACCCAAAGTCGAAGACTTGACGATAAACAAATCTGTCTCACACAGATAAGTCTATCGAAAGATTAATCTGTCTCCCACAGATAATCTCTAAAAGGTTTTGTTCCGTCTTTTGATAGTAATCAAGGTGAACAGGAACCAATTGATAATCCAGTCTTATATTCCCGAAGAACATCCTAGAGTTATCAATCACCTCACAACAATCTTAATCGTGTGGTAGCGAAACAAGATGTTGCAGAATCAAAAACAATGAGACGAAGATGTTTGTTATTACTTTTTATATCTTGCCTATCAGAGATATCAATCACAAGCCAATCAATATGATTGTACTCGTACGATAGAAGATGCAAGATCAGATCACACAACTACGATAAAGTAGTATCGGTCTGGCTTCACAATCCCAATGAAATCTTTAAGTCGTTAACCTGGTTTTAGAAGAATAAAACCAAAGGTTAAATGAGAAACGACTCTAGCACGCAAACTAGTATTACATGTAAGGTGTGGGGATTAGTTTTGCATTGATGCCATATGTCCCCTTATATAGTCTTTCTGAAAAAGCGGGGGTCTAACAACACCACCCAATATTTCACTTAGCAATCTGTATGGACTAACTCCGAAATACTTTGCTAGAGAATCAACTAGACAGTCAGACTCAATCTAGATAAAAGTATCTGAAGGAGTTAATATCTCTCTCTTGTTTTTGATATTACTCAAACTAATAGAAATCAGCGAGTCCTAATCAAACACAAGGAATACTTGGACGGTACCAAAGACCAATGTCCAAAGATCAATCAATATCAATCAACAACTAAAGGTCGGATTTCCAATTGATGATCACAAACGCACAACCTGTATTATTTCAATTATAAAGATAAACAATATAATGCGGAAAATGAAATAACACAGACATCAGAAATTTTGTTAACGAGGAAACCGCAAATGCAGAAAAACCCCGGGACCTAGTCCAGATTGAATACACACTGTATTAAGCCGCTACAGACACTAGCCTACCCCAAGCTAACTTCAGACTGGACTATAGTTGAACCCCAATTAGTCTCCCACTAATTCAAGGTACAGTTTTACTCCATACGCCTCTGATCCCAGCGGGACACTGCGCACTTGATTCCCTTAGCTGATCTCACCCACAACTAAGAGTTTCTGCAACCCAAAATCGCAGACTTGATAATAAACAAATCTGTCTCACACAGAAAAGTCTATCAACATTCACCGTTAGATGAAAACCTGATTTAGGTACAAAGCAATCAACATTCACCGTTAGATGAAAACCTGATTTAGATTCAAGCTAATATTCCTCAACCGTTAGATCGAAAACTTAGCTTTTCACACACACTTGAGATATACGTTTACTGGGTTTGTGAAACCGTGCCCAAACGTGTGTGTATGTTGGTTCCACATAGTAACCCAAAATGTTAACCATATGAGGATTTCATATTAACCTTGTTCTTCCACCATAACTAGTTCAATTGACTCAAATGAACTAGTTAGAGAGTTGTTCAATTGCTATGAGATCTTATGTAACGACACAAGACACAATTGAAACAAAGATGATCTGATTCGATTGAACCGGCTCATGAACTTTATAGCCACGGTTTGCATACTGCTGTTGATGGTGGTTTTTAGCTTAGGGTTAAAATCGTAAAACTGTACTTCTGGCATGACGTCATTATGACCATTAGCACATTTATTGAATCAATCAGCATGCCTACGTAAGAATTACCGGGGTACCTTTTTTTTACACAGGTCACGTTCCACGGCAGAACCCTTAACATTGATTGACGTCATCTATGCCAAACCCTAATTCTCATGCTACCGCGCCAAGGCATGAAAACCATGCCAGCAGCACCACTGTGCCAATGGCAAACCATGCCATCCACTTCTCCGCCCCAAGGCATGCCAACCATGCCAGCCGCACCACTGTGCCGATGGAAAACCATGCCAGCCACGTCTCCGCGCCAAGGCATGCCAACCATGCCATCCGCACCACTGTGCCGATGGCATGCCATGCAAGCCACGTCTCCGCGCCAAGGCATGCCAACCATGCCAGCCGCACCACTGTGCCGATGGCATGCGATGCCAGCCACGTCTCCGCACCAAGGCATGCCAACCATGCCAGCCGCACCACTGTGCCAATGGCATGCCATGCCAGCCACGTCTCCGCGCCAAGGCATGCCAACCATGCCAGCCGCACCACTGTGCCAATGACATGCCATTCCAGACACGTCTCTGCGCCAAGGCATGACAACCATGCCAGCCGCACCAATGTTCCAATGGCATGCCATGCCAACCACGTCTCTGCGCCAAGGCATGACAACCATGCCAGCCGCACCACTGTGCAAAGGTATGCCGACCACGCCACATGTGCCAATGGCATGCCGCGCCTAAGCCATGCCATGCCGGCCTTCCCTTCATGGCTGCTAAAACGAAGGTGTGCCACAATCAACGGCCACCCTTCCATCTTAGATGCAAATATTAGCCGTCCAAGGTCACAAACCAACGCATGGTAACCTTTGGCCCAAAACCCTAATTTTGGCCATGCCTAAACCGCGCCAAGGCATGCCGACCACGCCACATGTGCCAATGGCATGCCAGCCACCTTGTCGCGCCATACCATGCCGACCTTCCCTTCACGGATGCTAAAACGAAGGCGTGCGACAATCAACGACCACCCTTTCATCTTAGATGCATATCTTAGCCGTCCAAGGTCACCAACCAACGCATGGTAACCTTTGGCCCAAAACCCTAATTTTGTCCACGCCTAAACCGCGCCAAGGCATGCCGGACACGCCACATGTGCCAATGGCATGCCATCCACCTTGTCGCGCCATACCATGCCGACCTTCCCTTTGCGGCTGCCAAAACAAAGGCTTGCGACGATCAACGACCATATTTCCATCTAAGATGCAAATATTAGTCGTTCAAGGTCACCAACCAACGCATGGTAACCTTTGGCCCAACGCCAAAACCCTAATTTTGGCCACGCCTAAACCACGCCAAGGCATTCCGGCCACGCCACATGTGCCAATGGCATGCCAGCCTCCTTTCCGCGTTATGCCATTCCGGCCTTCCCTTTGCAGCTGCCAAAACGAAGGCTTGCGACGATCAATGGCCACCTTTCCACCTAAGATGCATATCTTAGCCGTCCAAGGTTACCAACCAACGCATGTCAACTTTTGGCCCGACACCAAGCTATAGTTTTGGTCGCGCCCAAACAATGCCAAAACCTTAACTTTTGGCCGCGCCTAAACTATGCCATATTAAAGCCATGCCGGCCATGCTTTCATTCCATTGGCTACCAAACGTAGGGTTGCAATAATCGATGGCTACCTTTCCTCTCAAGATGCAAAATCTCGACCGTCGAAGGTCACCACCGAGCCGGCAAGTCTCCTAAGCTCAACTTGCCAAACAACAACAACATTCTATATGTTTTCCATGAAAACACTCGAGACATCAACACATGTCACAAACTGGGGGATGCTCATTGGGCATTGGTTTGGCGGTTTACAGCGTGCGGCGTGCACTACGCCCATTACAGGACAGTGTCATAAGGATGAGGCGGTTAGCAAATACAGGGAGTAATGGTGAAACGCTTTCCTTCATTATGGAAAATCAATTCCAGGTGTTACCAGTTACCACCTCCTCCCATTTACTCATCCGTTTCCGTTCCTTACGAGACCAGAGTACGTTTCACTTCGACTTGTATAAATAGGTCTTACCTATTTCCACCGAACAAAAAGCTCAGGTTAGGAGGATACAACACTCAGAAAATATTTGCTAGCTTTCCATCTGTTAGCTTCCTACTTTCTGATACAAGTCGTGGAACAACTACTCTTCCAGAATCAACTATTCTGGTCTCAACACTCTCTTCACTTCCCTCCCAAAAACCAACCCTTCTCCTTCACTTTGTGACCGCAGCAAGTCTAAAACGACCATTTCTTGTTTTAGGCCGGATTTGTACAGATTGATCTCTCGAATCTAAAGTACTCCCATGAAGTACATTGTTTAGAGTTTAAACTCGTTTCTCACCCACACACCCGAAATTACCAAAATCAGCAGAAATCGTTTTCACCCTCAAACAACTGCATTCCTTAGTAATTTAAGTTTCATGTTCAGAGCACATCTTTCGAAAACAAGTTCGCGGACTTAAGGAAACCGACAGAGTTTTCCAAACTCAGCAGAAAATCTCGGCAAAGAGACTTCCGCCAGTTCGCGGACTGAGTTCGCGGACTAAACACGCAAACGAGTTTTTTGGAAATCCCAGCAGAAATTTTCGGTAAGAGAACTTTCGTCAGTTCGCGGACTGAGTTCGCAAACTGATTTCGCGGACTTGGCAAAGCCAATTCCTCCGGGTTCTCTCAATCAAAAAAGTTCGCAAACTTCGGATTAAGGAATAGGACTTATGCACATATGTGTTACCACACAATGCTTATATCCATCATTGGTTATATAGACCTAAATTCTCATTCCAACCATTGAAACATTCTTAGAGGACGTCATATAGTTGTTACACTATTTCTCGTCAAAGCGATTTTCAAAGTGATTGAAACATTATGACTTTCGTCATTAGGTGAAGATAAACCCGATCAAAGCGAAACTCTTTACCAACACATGATTTCGATATGTAGATAGGCGAGATATACTCGGCTCGAAATATAAAATGTGTATGATCCAATCTATATAGCATACGACTTTTGTCTCATAATAAGTAGGAGATAGAATAGATATACTTTTGAGTGATAGATAAGTTCAAGTCTCCACATACCTTTTTGTTGATGAATTTCCACGGTTCCTTGAGTAGATCGTCGTCGTTGTATGATGAATCGCGATGAAGTCCTTTGAGCTCAACTACACTTTTCTATCCTAGTCCGAGACTTAGCTATGTAGACTAGAAATCAAGACTCATAGTTTTGATCACTAACATTGACAAATATGCTTGATATAGCAACGCATGCGAGGTCGACCGAGCTATTCTCTAACACTTTCAAATCAGGGTTTTCCATTAAGTTACCTTGGTAACAAAGCAATCAATATCCACCGTTAGATGAAAACCTGATTTAGATTCAAGCTAATATTTCTCAACCGTTAGATCGAAAACTTAGCTTGTTACACACAATTGAAATGCACGCTTCTAGGTTTGTTAATCGTACCCAAACGTATGCACTTGTTGGTTCAACAATAGTTAACCAAAAGGTTAGCCATATAAGAATTTCATATCAACCATGTTCTTCTTCACCATAACTAGTTCAGATAACTCAAATGAACTAGTTAGAGAGTTTTTCAATTGCAAGGAAATATTATATAACTACACAAGACACAATTGAAGCAAAGATGATTTGATTCACTTGAATCGGTTCATGAACTTTTATATCCACAGTTTGCAAACTGCATTCCATAGTTTTTTTAAGTTTAAGTTCAGAAATCATCTTCAGATATATAACCTTCTTAAGTTTGCAGACTTGGTTCGCGGACTTAAGTTACCGGGCAGAGTCTACAAACTCCAGCAGAAATTCTCGGGATGAGAACTTCGCCGGTTCGCAGACTGGGTTCGCGGACTGAGTTCGTGGACTTAGCTTCACGCACTAGTTTGTCAACTCCAGCAGAAATTCTCGGGTTTGAGAACTTCGGCAGTTCGCGGACTAGGCTCACGTTATTCTTCTGGTTCTCTTGATCAAAAAAGTTCGCAAACTTTGGTTCAAGGAATAGGACTTATACATAAATGTGTTTCCACAACAATGCTTATGTCCACCATTGGTTATATAATCTAAACTCTCATTCCAATCATTGAAACATTCTTAGAGGACGTTATATAGTTGTTACACCATTTCTCGTCAAAGCAATTTTCAAAGTGATTGAAACATATCATGACTTTCGTCACTAGGTAAAGACAAACTTGGTCGAAGCGAAAAGCTTACCAACATATATTTCGAGATATAGATAGGCGAGGTATACTCAGCTCGAAATACCAAATGTGTATAATCAAAGTCTATATATAGCATACGACGTTTTGTCTCAAGAAGTAGGAGATAGAATAGATAGACTTTTGAGTGATAGATAAGTTCAAGTCTTCACATACCTTTTTGTCGAGAAGTTCCACCGGTTCCTTGGGTAGTTCTTCTTCTTGTATGATGAATCTCCATGAAGTCCTTGAGCTTAACTACACTTTCTATCCTAGTCCGAGACTTAGCTATAGTATACTAGAAATCAAGACTTATAGTTTTGATCACTAACATTGAAAAACATGCTTGAGATAGCAACGTATGCGAGTTTGACCGAGCAATGCTCTAACATAACCTATGAGAAAATATGGGATATATGTTCTAATCACCAGAAATATGATAACAAAAAACAAATCTCGCATAATAATAAGAAAATATTTATAATCCATGTAGATTAGGCATTGTGAGTTATTATCCAAAATAAAATTTAAACATGCAAGATGATAGTATTTGGAATAACTAATGTAACACGTAAACCTAATCCAAAAGCTAGTGTTTCTCCTCAAAAAGTAAGAATAAAAATTGCTACAAGGAGTTAACTAGTAAAAAATAAAGGAGAAGAAACAACTACTTAAATATAGTTATTAACCACAGATTTCAAAGAAGCAACATCTTCAGTTTAATAGGATGAGACTCTAATTAGGGTTTCAAATAAGCATGTTTAGTTTACTTGAGATTCAAGCAACTTTCTCTATTTAGATGAAAATCTAATTAGGGTTTCAAGTAAGCATGGAACAAGTTTGCCTTGAAATCACATAGAAGAATATGCACAGTGGTTCGGATACGTGAACCGTGTATAATGATATTTCTTTGGCAAATATGAATTTCGAGCTAATAAGTAATATCATGTTCATTTAAACACTTAAGAATTTAATCTTGATGTACATGCACAAAGTGTTTTAGAATAATAGATGTCTTATACGTGTTTATGAGATTCATATCAATGTTAAATATATTTAAAAAATGAGTCTTTTATCATCTGCTACAAATCCATTGGGACCGTTGGTGAAACATCTGTTAAGACAGTTCATGAGTTGGGGATTTACGGTTTGTGAACCAAGTTCGCTAACCGTTAATGACTCGTGAACTCCGGGGGCTATGGTTCGTGAACTGGGTTTTCTACCTATTGGGCCTTTCACCAATTTCAGATCAACACGATTCTTCAACCGGGTTGGTGAAATGTCATATTCTGAATTTAAGGTTCGTGAACTGGTTCGCCAACCTTCCGGTATTCCAGAAACTCAGATATATTTGCTAGATGGTTCGCCAACCTACCTTGAACCGAAACTACAGAAGTTCTGAAATTCTCTCTTGATGTTTGAAACCTTCCCAAATGATAAAATCATTGCTTGGGCACTTTTCAGATGATCTAAAATATTAGATCTTGAATAATAAATTGTTCCAAACCAAGTTTGAAAAGGACCAATGAATATCCATTGCTTGAATAATATTTCTATATGTTTAAAAAGACAAGCTTAACTCGAAATTTCTTATTTGCAATATATCTATTAGAAGTCATACGACATAGACTCAAATAGATAGAATGGTAAAGCTTGTGAGTGAATAGAATGGTTCAGTCTTCACATATCATGTTGATGAAGTTCTTCAAATATCTTTGTCGATCTTCAGTCTTCGAGGGTGATGTCTGATACTCAACCACTAATTTTGTTCATCTAATATTGACAATAAGCTTGAGATAAAAAAACACTTGTGGGTTCAACCGAGCATGCTCTAATATATTTTAGATTTCCAATTTTGATAAATATGTGATTTGTTTCCATGCATTTTATTTATTTTTTCTGTATAAGTCTCAGTGATCTCAGTTTAATTTTTTACTTGAGTATCTCGAAAAATTTCTTATAAAAGGGATATTTTAAACTTATTATGTTTAAGAAGTTATTTCCTAAATAACTTCAATTTTCGTAACTTCTCTTAGGACCAACAAGGGACCTAAATATAACGGGAATTTCCTAAATAAGAGGATTATATTTATTTTTGATTCACGAACGACACAAAGAAGAAACTTAGTGTTAGAGCACTGCTCGGTCGAACTCGCAAGCGCTGCTATCTCAAGCTTGTTTATCAATATTAGTGATCAAAACTATAAGTCTTGATTTCTAGTCTACTTATAGTGATGTCTCGGACTAGGATAGATTGTGTAGTTGAGCATTGTACTTCACGGCATTCATCAATTGAAGACGAAGAACTGATAAGGAGAGCTTGTGGAACTTCATCAACAAAAGGTATGTGGAGACTGAAACTCATCTATCACTTGGAAAGTCTATCTCTACTCTATCTCCTATATTGATACAAAAGTCGTATTACTATTTAGTTGTCGATTATACACATTTGAGATTTCGAGTTGAGTTTAACTCGCTTACATATTTTCTCGAAATATGTGTTGGTAAGATTTCGCTTCAACCAAGTTCATCTTATATTCTTGACGAAATTCAAAAGATGATCATGTGAAAATCACCGAGTAACATCTTACATGGTTTGTGTAATACAGTCATTTGGTGTAGACTTGGAATGTTTAGTTATGATTATTTCAATAACTTGAAAATTGTTTTGATGCTAATAGTGTGTGAAAACGGATATTGTCATCCTCTAAGAAAGTTTCAATGATTGAAATAAGAGTATAGAATACTTAACCATCATTGGATTATAATCATAGTGTGCATTATTGCATGTATGTGATCTATGATCGGAACTTAAGTATGCATACCCGTATGCGTACTTGATGTTGTGAAATTCCGTGTACCACGTACGCATATCGGTACGCGTACTTGCGTTAGGTATAGGTCCAGGAATTTCTGTTGGGTTTTGTAAGTGTACTTAGGTATGCGTACTCGTTCGCATACTGGCGAACACAAACCCAGACCAGCTACTTAAGTATGCGTACCCGTTTGCGCAGTTGAGTGGTTAAAGTTCTAAAATTGGTTTGCTCATGAACTAATACATTTATATATTAAGGAATGCATTCTTTGCAAACCGTGGCTATAATGTTCATGAATTGATTCGAGTAAATCAAACCAATTTTGCTTCGATTGTGTTCTTGTATACTTATATGAGAATATAACAATTGAACAACTCTTTAACTAGTTTCATTTGAGTCATTTGAACTAGTTATGGTTAAGATGAATAATATTGATATGAGAGTGTTCATATAGCTAACCTCGGTTGATCCAACATGGTGTACACGTTTAGGTACGGTTACTAAACCTAAATGAAGGTACATTTCATTTGTGTATAACAAGTTAAGTTAGATCTAACGGTTGAAAGATAATAACTTGAATCTAATCAGGTTTTCATCTAACAGTGAATATTTAATGCTTTGTTACCAAGGTAACTTAGATTGCAAACCCTGATTTGAAAACTATATAAAGGAGAACTCTAGCAACTAGGAAACCTAATATCCACACCTCCTGCGTGATACTAGTGGTATAAGCTAGAGTCGATTCTCCTTTAACCTTAGGTTTTTTACGAAACCCTGTAGGTTAACGACTTAAAGACTTCATTGGGATTGTGAAGCCAGACCCAACTATTTTCTCTGTAGTTACGTGATCTGATCTTGCTATTTCTATCGTATTTGAGTATTATCTTCTCTAAGATTGGCTCGAGATTTATTCTCCGATAAGCAAGATAAAAAGTTGTCACAAACACCTTCGTCTCATCGTTTGTGATTCCACAATATCTTCTTTCGCTACCATACAATTAAAATTATTTTGAGGTGATTGATATTTCTAGGCTGTTCTTCGGGAATATAAGTTTGGTATATCAATTGGTTCATGTTCACCTTGATTTATCAAAAGACGGAACAAAACTTGTAGGTATTTCTATGAGAGATAGATTTATCTATTCCTATAGACTTTTCTGTGTGAGACAAAGTTGTTTATCAAGTCTTCGACTTTGGGTCGTAGCAACTCTTGGTTGTGGATGACATTAGCTAAGGGAATCAAGTGCGTAGTATCCTGCTGGGATCAGAGATGTAAGGAGCGCAACTGTAACTTGAATCAGTGTGAGATTCATTAGGGTTCAACTACAGTCTAGTCTGAAGTTCATTGGTAGTAGGCTAGTGTCTGTAGCGGCTTAATACAGTGTGGTGTTCAAATATGGACTATTTCCCGGGGTTTTTCTGCATTTTCGGTTTTCCTCGTTAATAAAATTCTAGTGTCTTTGTTATTTCTTTTATGCATTATATTTTGTTATATAATTGAAATATCACAGGTTGTGCGTTGAATCGAACAATTGGTAAATCCAACCTTTGGTTGTTGATTGAGATTAATTGATCCTTGTACATTGGTCTTTGGTACTGTTCAAGTTACTTCTTATGTTCAATCGGGCTTGCAAATTCCTATTTGCTGATTGCAGATTGAATTGAGAAAGAGAGATACAAAACTCTTTGATATACTTTTCTCTAGATTGAGTCTGACTGTTTAGTTGATTCTCTTGAAAGTATATTGGTGTTTGTTTATTCATATTTCCATATGAATTGTTGGGTGTAGTTGTTGTACCCCCGCTTTTTCAATTAGGTTACAGAACTATTGTTGTAATATTCAAGGTGCTAGGACATCTTTTCATTCAACAATATTTCCACGAAGTTTCATGAATATATCATTGTTTGAAGGTCTCTCACAAAAAGGTCTTGGAAACCTCAAACTACCAGTAGGAAGTTTTGTGAGATTGGAAATCTTTTGGCAATCAATTCCAATAATTTCCTTCTTTATCATGGTTTTGGAACTCAAGGATTCTTCATCTACGCCAAAGGTATTAGCATAGTTGTCAAAGTATCAAAATCTTCACCATAACCATCAAAGACGTTACCCAATCGAGAAAAAAATTTCAAATAAGCCTCACCTCCAATTTCATAAACTTCTCCTCGAATTTCATTTCCAAAATAAAATTTCTTGAGGAAATATTGTGGTAGATTTTGGAACTTATCTCATTAATGAAAATAATTTTGATATAAATATCATTATTTCTTGGTATTTTCTTCTTCTTATAAATATCTTGATGAAATGTATACCAACTAAGATATTTGACAGACTTGGTACTTTTCCCTCTAGATTTAGTCATTTTAATTAATCTTCAACAAAAACTAGAGTAAGAAGAAGAGAATGTAGTACTTACTTGAATCAATTTTTTCACAAAGAAATCTTCACTTAGAGTTTTGTTCTCAAGAAAAAAATAAATAAAAAATGAATCAAAACAAATCAAACATTTTCAAAATCTAAAAACCGAAATATAAAATCACCGAATCGACCCTATATGTAATTCAGCTTCACTCGTGCTCCTTGCGTCTCTTGAATCTCGCAAAGATCTACGCAACCTGATTCCCCTAGCTAACTGTTGATGGTGGTCTTTAGACAAGGGGTAAAAACGTAAAACCTTACGCATAGCATGACGTTACCGGTGACGCTAAACACATTTATTAGAACATTTAATGCACTTATGTAAAAAATTACCAGGGTATCTTTTTTCAAATGCTAAATTAGGGTTTCGACACACAAAACCCTAAGCCGCACAATCGCTGCGCATCATGGCAACCATGCCAAAACCAAGCCGCACAATCATTGCGTTTCACGGCAACCGTGCCAAATTCAAGCTGCACAATCATTGCGCTTCACGACAACCGTGCCAAATTCGAGCTGCACAATCATTGCGCCACACACGCCATTGGCACATGCCAAGAGAAGCTTGCGACCTAGCATGCCAAGCCGTGCAAACCTAGGGCCAAGCCGCCACACACGCCATTGGCACATGCCAAGCGACGCTTGCGACCTAGCATGCCAAGCCGTGCAAACCTAGGGCCAAGTCGCCGCACGCGCCATTGGCACATACCAAGCGACGCTTGCGACCTAGCATGCCAAGCCGTGCAAACCTAGGGCCAAGCCACCACACGCGCCATTAGCACATGCCAAGCGACGCTTGCGACCTAGCATGCCAAGCCGTGCAAACCTAGGGACAAGCCGCCACACGCGCCATTGGCACGTTCCAAGCGATGCTTGCGACCTAGCATTCCTATCCGTGCAAACCTAAGGCCAATCCGCCACACGCGCCATTGGAACATGCCAAGCGACGCTTGCGACCTAGCATGACTAGCCGTCCAAACCTACGGCCAAGCCGCCACACGTGCTATTGGCACATGCCAAGCGACACTTGAAACCTAGCATGCCAAGTCGTGCAAACCTAGTGCCAAGCCGCCACACGTGCCATTGGCACATGCCAAGCGACTCTTGAAACCTAGCATGCCAAGCCGTGGAAACCTAGGGCCAAACCCGCTACGCGCTCCATTGGCACATGCCATGCAACACTTGCATTTTGTTATTACTACTTGCACCCGATGTGCAACCTAAAACCAAGGCATTTCACACATGCCATGCAACCCTTGCACTTTGGCATGCCGCGCCTACATCAAAGGACACGATTTCTCTTTAGATGCAAAATTTCGACCGTCGAAGTTCGCCACTGATCCGACACATCTCGCAAGCTCAACTTATCAAACACCAGCGACATGCTACACGCTTTCCACGAAAACACTCGAGACATCAATACATGTCACAAACTGGGGGATGCTCTTTAGGATTTTGGTTTGGCGGTTTACAGCGCGCGGCATACACAAATGCCCGTCTCAAGACAGTGTATTAAGAATAAAACGGTTAGTAAATGTAGGAAGTAATGGTGAAACACTCTTTCATTATGGAACATCAATTCCATCAAAATCCATCAATATCAGGCGTTACCACCTCTTCCCATTTAACTCATCCGTTTCTTTTTCTTACGAGGCCAGAGTACGTTTCACTTAGACTTGTATAAATAGGTCTTACCTATTTCCACCAAGACAACAAGTTTTTGGTCAGGAGAAATACAATACTCAGAAAGGCAACTTTGCTAGCTTTTCCAAAAGATTTCACCTTCTGATACAAGTCAAGTAATACTCTTCCAGAACTATTTTGGTCTCAACACTCTCTTCGCTTCCCTCCCTAAACCAGACCTTCTCCTCCTCTTTGTGATCGAAGCAAATCCGGAACGACCATTTCTTGGTTTAGGCCGGAGTTGTACAGATTGATCTCTCGAATCTAAAGTACTCCCGTGCAGTACATTTGTTTAGGGTTTAGATTTGTTTCTCACTCACCTACCGAAATTACCAAAATCGGCAGAAACGATTTTCACCCATAAACAATTGGCGACCACAGTGGGAGGGTTGATCTTTCGGTTACAATGTCAGTTTTCAATCCTCGATCTCATATTTCGATCCAGGCATTAGGACAGCAGAAGCAAGCGATCTGTTCAGGGATCCACAACTCGACTACCAGACAACCTGGTTACCAGTCGCAAACCGCAAGAGACGACTGGGGACTTCACAGAAACCAAAAGCAAACGATCCAGTCATCAAGTTACTCAAAATGACATGGGACTTTCCACAATCGTCGTGGTGCTTCCCCACAAAACTCGATCTTACACACGGAGGATCCCTTTTTCATCAGGAGACCCAGAAAACTGAGTAAGTCTAGATTGGGCGAAATATACAATTCATTTTTTTAGGATTCTCGACGAAAACCATCATACTGTGCTTATCTTGTGACAATTACCGATACACACTTTCATAGATATGATATCCTATTCACAAGTCATAATCATAATAATACTATTAAAACCATTCATTTCAAAAATAATCCGGTATTCTCAAAAATACCAACCGTGTATCAAAAATCATTCAAACTTCAAACCAGACACCCTGTGTGCCTTTCAAAAAAAAAAACCTAAGCAAAAGTTTGAAAAGGACAGAGAAACATTCAGGGAAAGTTTTCCAACAGGGGTCTGCTCTTCTTGGAGAAAGCCACCCTTGCATCTTCGACAACCGCTATTTTCAGAGTCAACGTCTTGGAAAATTCTTCGATTTATTCCTCTTGATGTGCAATTTCATCCGCAGAAAGACTTTCGACTATTGCGGTTTTTAATTTCTGGATCTCAGCGAAGCCCTTAACGAACCATGGAATGTTGAACTCGTTCTCTACACACATATCATGATGATACTTCCAACTGGTGATGACGTCCTCAGAAACAGTATGGCCAGCCACCTCGCACATGTCCTCAACTGAAGACATGATTTCTTCCACACGTTTGACCAGTGAGAATCGACTGGTGATCTTCTTGGGCGTGGCAATGTGTCCATGTATTTCCCAGATCTTGGTATGCAACACCTCGTACTTAGCTAGCACACTGATGCCGCCGGCCAGCACATGACCTGGGTAAGGAACCAAGTGCGGGGATCGAAAGGGGCACCTGCAACCAGACCCACGAATGGCGAAGGGTTCTCTTCCACGTTTGCATTAACGGCCAAAACATCCTCCGCTGTTTGAGTCGTGTCCATGCTCTTTATTTGATCAATTTCCATCTCCAAGGCGCCAGTAGCAGTCACATTGAGGCAAATCTTCTCGAACCTCTATCTTAGAATCGTCTCCAGAATTAGACCCTTCCTCAGATCCTTCCTGCAATCTTGAGTTAGACATTTTTCTTCGAAAAAAAAAAGAAGAGAAAGGAAAAGGAAACGTGTGCAAGACTTACCGAACCACTTCCCGAAGAAGAGCCAGTGTCGCTGTCAGAAGAACTGCCTTCATCTTCTGAACTCTTCTCTTTCAATGACTCTTCCCTATCACGAGAGGGCTCAACACTGCTGACCTCTTTTGAAAGAGTTGTTGTCTCCTGACGACGAGCAAGTGCAGTAAAGGCGTTAACACTACTGAAACCCTGGTGGAAAAATGATGCAAATATTCAGAAACGAAATAAAAATCTACACGTTTTAGTTGAATTAGCAAAGAGGCAACACCTACCTGAATATTGGAGGAGTTGAAAGACACGGGAGTCGTCGGGTCTGTCAAAACCGATCGGAATCCACCAGCGCGGTTCTTCGTCCTCCGTTCCTTCACCTGGGGACTGTACATTTTCAGGCGATTTTCGCTTAGTTGCCGGAGGATTTCTCAACATTGGATGCTTTGACAAAACCTCAGGAGTGGGTATACAACGGGCATTCGCCACCATATGGTTCACAAAACCATGAATAGTAAGGAACTCATCTTGCCAGAACTCACTATACTTGAAAGTCGTCGAAGGAACTCTTTCCGAAGGCAAGAAGGGTAGACGCGTACCCGGTTCAAGAACGCTTGCATTAAGAGCAACAAGCAACGAATTCTTAAGAACAACCGGCTGACGATCAAGAGGGACCCCTTGGTCGAAACCCATGTGACGAGCATCACGATCAATATTATAAGAAGCTACTTGTAACGATCCCCTAAAGAAATACGGCATGTAACTAGGCATGCAACTCTGCATAAACAAATCTTCACCAGCACTCAGGTTATCTTCGGAAAGCAAAGGAATATTCAGAGCGGAAGAAAATGTGTTAACCTGAACTACGGACGCATGCACCGGGGCCCACGGGCGAAAACCGACTTCATGCAACTTATCAAGGAACCCAACCAAGTTCAAGCCAGCTCTTGGGCGCCTGTTCACCCATCGGAGTATTCTGGAGCCACCCCAGCTCGCGGGAATCGAAGGTAACGGTTTCGGAGCATACTTCTCGAAATGCTCCCATAACCACGCTTGAAGGAAAGCAACATGGACATACGAGTCCACTTTCATAAAACCGTTCGAAACGCGCATATCCGCAACCAAGTGATCCAGATGCATATACGGAGAGCCAAGGAAAAGGCTTCCAATGGGAAGAACTTCACCTCTCGCTAACCTTACGGCAATCTCCAAAAGATATTGTCTTATCTCTTTCTTACCGAAACCGTCATCGAAAATGTCCCTAGACAACCAGAGAGCCATGAATGCCGCAACATGAAGTGTACTACTCTTTTGACTCGGTTCCAGCTCATCCGGGAACCATTGGGACACCCACCAGCCGTAGAAACACTTTTCGTTCTCTTTCCGAACGAAATCTTTCGACTTCGCAACAATATCAACTCGCATCTTTTCTTGATCTTCTGACAATTGGATATTAAGGTTTCTTGTTACGGGAAGATTCAGCAGAAGGGACACGCTTTCTAGGGAGAAGGTCATTTCACCCCACCTGCATACGACTGTGTGAGTATCCGGGCACCATATGGAGATAAAATCAACTAAACCAGGGATGTCCTTCCTAATTTGAAGATTTGTGGAAGCCCTAACAACGTCAATGATCTGTGCTCGAGTCAAATTAGCACTTATATATTCCTGGCTCGCCATAAACTCAATCCATTTATCAAAGGAGCGCAACGGGCTTTGACACATTCTGAAATCAATATGGGAAGCAGAGTACACCCCTTTGTGAATACAAAACCGTATTATGCTCTCTGGTCGGACTGAACGGGTCCTCCTTTCATCCTCCGAACCGGTCAAGACAATTGGCACGAAATTTGGATGATTTTTTCTGGCTGCGGCAAGGGGCTTTGTGAAGAAGTCATCATTCGTGTTTGATTTGAAGTTACCAACGTCTTTTAGTAAAGCAAGGCTTTGTTCAGGTGACATCTTGTCGGAGTTTCTTATGGTGCTTTGGTAACAAGATATCTGCGCTAAAAGGGGAAGACGAGAAGAAATTATCACCCACACATAGCCAAAGGAAACCCTAAGCAACTAGGTTTTCATAAACATACTGCCGCAGTATTCATGACGAAAAGTCTATGGGTTCATAAGAATCACACTTATGACTCGATTCTACGAAGACATGGAAGAACAGTGTTTTCTATAGGTTCATACGAAACATATATACAACTAAGAGTTTTCGTACTAGCATACAAAAATATATAAATAGTTAAAGAAGAAGCATCGGAAGACATACCTGGAATGCTGACTCTCCTTGTCACTGTGCCGCTAACGCGAAGGTATGGAAGAACAAAGGTGCAAGATAAAAGGAGAACACCCTTATTATATATATAGGCGTGATAATTGAGGGGAATTCGAATAGGGAAATGATTCCCTTTTCAAAGACGTACGTGGAGAAAAGCAGCCGGACCCGCAATAGCAAGCTTGGTCACTTCCAAAAACGCACGAACCCTCCTTGCTAACACCGGTCCCACCAAGCACTTCATCTGCGCCAGCTTCCCAAATCCGCGCCAGCTGCCAATCCGCGCCAGCTTCCTAATCCGTGCCAGCTTCCCATCCCGCGCCAGTTGCCAATCCGCGCCACACCATGCTTTCCAACACCATGCTTTCCAGCGCCATGCTCCGCCAAAAGGCCCACGCCCATTCCAAGATCATTAATACTGACAAGTCCCTTTCACACCCAGTGTATGCTAGCAACTCCGCCTCGCGCTCCAAAGCCTGACCACAAAGACATACAAACGACTGGGATTTATACAAAGCTACCAGATGCAAGGATTGCGAATTCTACTTACATCTCGAAAAAGGTCAGACAAGTCTCCTTAGCCCTTTTTCACGACTTACTGTCTCAGTTCTATCCTCGTCTGTCACCATCTTATGCTTACCTTGCAACAAGGCCCCTGTTCCAAGCTAAGCAGGGGACTTAATGTTGATGGTGGTCTTTAGACAAGGGGTAAAATCGTAAAACCTTACGCATAGCATGACGTCACCGGTGACGCTAAACACATTTATTAGCACATTTAATGCACTTATGTAAAAAATTACCAGGTATCTTTTTCCAAATGCTAAACTAGGGTTTCGACACACAAAACCCTAAGCCGCACAATCGCTGCGCATCATGGCAACTATGCCAAAACCAAAGCCACACAATCGCTGCGCATCATGGAAACTATGCCAAAATCAAAGCCGCACAATCGCTGCGCATCATGGCAACCATGCCAAAACCAAGCCGCACAATCATTGCGTTTCACGGCAACCATGCCTAATTCGAGTTGCACAATCATTTCGCTTCACGACAACCGTGCCAAATTCGAGCTGCACAATAATTGCGCCACACGCGCCATTGGCACATGCCAAGCGACGCTTGCGACCTAGCATGCCAAGCCGTGCAAACCTAGGGCCAAGCCGCCACACGCGTCATTGGAACATGCCAAGTGACGCTTGCGACCTAGCATGACAAGCCGTGCAAACCTAGGGCCAAGCCGCCACACGCGCCACTGACACATGCCAAGC
>NC_039358.1:51343492-51391732 GCF_003573695.1 Papaver somniferum | reverse complement strand
TTGCGACCTAGCATGCCTAGCCGTGCAAACCTAGGGCCAAGCCGCCACAAATGCCATTGGCACATGCCAAGCAACTCTTGCGACCTAGCATGCCTAGCCGTGCAAACCTAGGGCCAAGACGCCACACGCATCATTGGCACATGCCAAGTAACGCTTGCAACCTAGCATGCCAAGCCGTGCAAACCTAGTGCCAAGCCGCCACACGCGCCATTGACACATGCAAAGCGACCCTTGCAACCTAGCATGCCAAGCCGTGCAAACCTAGGGCCAAAAGCGCTACGCGCCCCATTGGCACATTTCATGCAACACTTGAATTTTGGAATTACCACTTGCACCCGATGTGCAACCTACAACCAAGGCATTCCGCACAAGCCATCGGCATATGTCGTGCAACCCTTGCACTTTGGCATGTCGCGCCTACATCAAAGGCCACGATTTCTCTTAAGATGCAAAATCTCGACCGTCAAAGGTCGCCACTGAGCCGGCACATCTCTCAAGCTCAACTTATCAAACACCAGCGACATGCTACACGCTTTCCATGAAAACCCTCGAGACATCAATACATGTCACAAACTGGGGGATGCTCTTTAGGGTTTTGGTTTGGCGGTTTACAGCGTGCGGCATACACAAATTCCCGTTTCACGACAGTGTATTAAGAATAAAACGGTTAGTAAATACAGAAAGTAATGGTGAAACGCTCTTTCATTATGGAACATCAATTCCATCAAATTCCATCAATACCAGGCGTTACCACCTCTTCCCATTTAACTCATCCGTTTCTTTTTCTTACGAGGCCAGAGTACGTTTCACTTAGACTTGTATAAATAGGTCTTACCTATTTCCACCAAGACCACAAGTTTTTGGTCAGGAGAAATACAATACTCAGAAAGGCAACTTTGCTAGCTTTCCCAAAAGCTTTCACCTTCTGATACAAGTCAAGTAATACTCTTCCAGAACTGTGCTGGTCTCAACACTCTCTCCGCTTCCCTCCCTAAACCAGCCCTTCTCCTCCTCTTTGTGACCGAAGCAAATCCGGAACGGCCACTTCTTGGTTTAGGCCGGAGTTTTACAGATTGATCTCTCGAATCTAAAGTACTCCCGTGCAGTACACTTTTTTAGGGTTTAGATTTGTTTCTCACTCACCTACCGAAATTACCAAAATCGGCAGAACAATTTTCACCCATAAACACTAACGTCATGCTTCAACCTAAGTGAAGATCTTTCACTATTCTGCCTCTAACAAAAAACCTATATGATTAACTCCAGAAACATATTCAATCAAGGTAATGAAAATCTATATGCTTATGAAGGATTTTCAAATTAAAAAAGATATCAAGCAAACTCGAGAATCGCCACGGCTATGATGTGGTCGGGCCACATACTTTAAGTATGATCCCCCTCTTCATCTATCTTCAAGTATGATAAATTGGTTTAAAAACTAAAAGTCTCATACTTTTTCTCACAAAAATGCATAAAAAGTTAGTTACGTAAAAATTATCCCCTCTAAATCTCCAGAAAAAAAAAACAATTGGTTTTTAAGATGTGTCGAAAAAATGAGGTAGACTACATACTTCTACGATGTGTCCCAACCACATCGCAACTGCTCCACTCAATAATTAGGACAACTTACTCTCTTCAAGAGTTTCTGGTCAACTGATGTTTATGACTTGATAGTTGAGGAAAAGGAATCCCTATGAAGGAAAATTTCCCTCGAAAAGGGCAAACGTCATGAATCTATCAGTCAAAAGTATTAGGATTCGTTGAATGGAAAGATATCCCAGATCCCTTCTCGGTTGAATCAACCAAGCATCAGAATGACTTGCACAACTTGAATTACTTACTGAAATAAACTTTGTTAAGTTGGATTTAAGACATAGAAATGTTGAGTCAAACTCTAGTTACCATAGTTTTTAGAATCAGAAAATGGGTCATCTGTCCAAATATTTTTAAAACATGGTTCATATGGACGAGTAAAAATTAGTGTGGATGAAGTGGACACCAAAAAAGTAGCAAGGATGAAACTAGATTCATCCTGACTAAAACTTAAAAAATAGCAAGGATGAAACTAGATGCATCCTAATGTAAATTAAAAATAAAAAAAGTATTTGAAAATGGGTAGGATGAAACTGTTTACATCCTGGCTATTTTTACGTTTTTGTCCATTTAAACAGTTAGTGGCGGAGCTACCGTGAAGCAAGGGTGTGCAGTTGCGACCCCTTGCTTCCACAAATCTCCACTAAAATCCTCATTTATCCAATCCCACGGAAATTGTTGCGCCCCTAAAGCACAGCTTAACCAACTAAACTGCCTAAAAAAACACGAATTCTTTCTTCTTCTCCAACTCCCAAGTGACGAAACCACACAAAAAAGTCAACTATCTCCTCTTGAATCTATTCGTTACAGAAATTTCCATGTTGCAATTAGGTAAGTCTGATAAATTTAATGAGATTTGATCTATTGTTGTTCCTTATTAATTTTTATGGACATTAAAAAGGAGGAAACTGCTGCCATGAGATATATAAGAGAAGCTGCAAATGTTCTAGTAATCTCCAAAGACCCATAGGCCATATAGTACGGTTACTTGTTTTTGACATTAGCGAAAATTCTTTTCACTTGTTTGAGAGCATCTGAAGCTTCTCTAGGAAACCAAGGGACCTGTTTTCTTAGTAAATAATTTTAAGACTGCACGATATCAAATTTATTGTTTGTTGTATCCAAGTACAAACTGAAGTATGCTTCTTTGTAGTAACAATTAGTTTCCTGTATTTTTATAGTATGCTTTTTACTTGCTTTATCTAGCTGTCAGTCCAGCCTGTATGGTTTGTCTAGCTGTCAGTCCAGTTTGTGTGGTCCTGTTATCTACACGTGTATGGCTACTATTATTTCTTGCAGTGTCTGTATGTATTAAAGGCATTGTACTGTGTCTTGTTTTGAGTTAACAATAATTCTGTTTTCATTCAATAATTCATGTCACTATGGTATCAGACCCCAAAATCGATCCAATCTCACATTCTGCTGCTTCATCATCTTCATCTTCATCATCTTCATCTTCATCATCTTCTTCTTCATCTTCTTCATCTTCATCATCTTTTTTCTGTTCAATACTACATCCAAATCTTTCTGATTTCTTTTCTAGATCTGATTCTTTAATCATCTTTCATCTTGATATTTTCTTGAATCTTTCTTCGAATTTATTTAATGGAAAATCCAACAGTAAACTCAATTTCCAAAGTTCCTTTTAATCAATTAACAAGTATTGTTCAACTAAAACTGAAAGATGACAATTTTCTCATCTGGAAAGCCTTGATGTTACTTGTGGTTCGAAAATTCAAGTTGATGAAATATCTTGATGGTTCTTCTGAGTGTCCACCACAATATACAACTCGAACTAATGCGAATAATGGAGTGGAAAATCCTTTATACACGGATTGGATGGATGAGGATGCTACAATTATGATGTGGATTACATCTATAGTCTCTGATGATGTTATCTCATACTTTGCTACTGCTACATCGTCTTATGAGCTTTGGAAAGGTATTTCTGATTGTTTTGCTCGAATCTCGTCTACTCATTATATACAATTAAGAACAAAGCTTATGAATATCAAGAAAGGGAATTCAACAATAACTGCTTATACTAGTGAAATCAAGACTATTACTGATCAATTAGCTGCTACTGGCTCTATAGTATCTGATGATGAAATTGTAGTTGTTACTTTAGGGGGTTTAAATGCTGATTATAATTCTTTTGCTACTTCTGTGAGAATGAGAACTCCTCCTGTGTCAAGTATTGAATTACATAACTTGTTACTTAGTGAAGAAATGGTTATTAACAGCAAACTTGCAAGTTCTTCTCTTGAATCCACCAATAGAGATTTTTATGCATCTGGCAATAACAATGGTAGAGGAACTTCTAGAGGTTTTCACAGGGGAGGTAGAAATTCATATCCTTGTAGAGGTTTTGGTATAGGTGCTAGTATTCTACCTTCTCCAACAACATCAACTACTTCATATCCTACTTCTGTTCCAAAACCTGCTTCTTTTGGCTCCACATCTATTTCCTCTGTTGAGAGACCAACCTGTCAAATATATCACAAATATGGACATGCTGCTGATGAATGTTGGAACATGATGAATTTCTCATATCAAGGGAGAAATCCACCAAGAAATCTACAGGCTATGCTTGCTTCAGCAAATGTTATGGGACAAAATCCTTGGTATGTTGATTCAGGTGCAACACATCACTTGACTGCCGATGCTTCTAATATTGCTTCAACTTCTTCTTATCGAGGCTTAGAATCTGTCACTACTGCAAATGGTGAAGATGTAAATTCATAAAACTGGTTCTTCTTTAGTTCAAGTACCAAATAACAAATTTACTCTCAAAGATATTCTTCATGTCCCTTTAGCATCACAGAACTTAATTTCAGTCCATAGGTTTACCAGAGATAATAATTGCTCTCTGACTTTCACTTCCAATGATTATATTGTAAAGGATGTGAAGACATGACAAACTCTTTTTCAAGGTCCCATTAAGGATGGTCTTTACCCTCTACAAGGCATCATTACATCTCCAGTTCCTTCAACAGCTTTTGCTTGTAATAAGCTTCCTCAACAATTTGGCATAGAAGATTAGCCCATCCTTCCTTTCAATCTCTTAGTAGGCTAGATAAAATTCTCAATATTTCAGAAAAAAATCTTACTTGTACTGAGTGTCAAGTTTGTAGAAGTCATAAGAAACCTTTTAATATGTTTATGTCTGTAACTACATCTCTTTTACAATTGCTTCACATGGATGTATGGGATCCTGCTCCAGTTATTTCTTCAAATGGTTTCATATATTATGTTAATATCATTGATGATTACACAAAATTATGTTGGGTTTATCCTTTGTCTCTTAAATCAGATTTTAAGACTACTTTTGAGAATTTCAAGGCTTACATAGAAAATCAGTTAAACTTACATATCAAAATTATTAGGACTGATGGAGGAGGAGAGTTTGTCAATAATTCTCTCACAAAGGTGTTACTTAATAGTGGTATCTCTCATGAAATTACTTTCCCACACATATCTGAACATAATGGTGTGGCAGAATCAAAACATAAACATCTTCTAGAGATCACAAGAACTTTTCTTTATCAAGATGTATTGCCATTTGAGTTTTGGTTTGATGCCTTATCCACTGCCAACTATGTTATAACAGGCTTCCAACAAGATCATTATCTTTCTCTACCCCATTTCAGTTCTTATTCAATAAAGCACCAGATTATTTCTTTGTTAAATCTTTTGGATGTTTGTGTTTAAGCCTTACACTAATAACAAATTGCAACCTAGAAGTGTGCAGTGTGTATTTCTTGGATACAGTTCAGAACACAAAGGTTACAGATGTTTAAATCCATCTAATGGTAAATTATTTGTATCCAGACATGTGGTTTTTCATGAAGATAATTTTCCTTATAAAACACTTTCTCAACAGCAAACTACTACTTCTACAGTATTTTTGTATTTTCCAACTACTCCTGTAACTTTGGATCCTTCTATATCTTCCACTGATACTGATTCTTCAGTTCTACATAATACTTCTATTACTTCTGATATTTCTATTGCTTCTTGTATTGATAATACTTCATTACCTGATTCTGAAACTACAGCAATAATTACTACTTCTACTGACAGTGCTATGAATTCACATAAAATGGTCACAAGAGCTAAAGTGGGTACTTTCAAACCAAAGGTATTCTTCTCAACAAAATATGCTTTGTCTGCCTCTCATATATCTCACTTTGAAAATATTACCCCTACATGTTACTCTCAAGCTGCAAAGATACCAGTTTCGTTGAAAGCTATGGAGAAAGAAAATAATGCTTTACTGGATGTTGGCACTTGGACAAAGGTACCACCTAATCCATCTCATAATGTAGTAGGTTGCAAATGGGTCTTTAAGATAAAGTATAAACCAGATGGTACTATAGAAAGATGTAAATCTAGATTAGTAGCAAAGGGATTTCATCAGGTTGAAGGATTTGATTTCACTGAAACTTTCAGTCCTGTTGTGAAACCTACAACCATTATACTTGTACTCTCTTTAGCTGTTAACTTTGATTGGAATATGAAACAATTAAATGTTAGTAATGCTTTTTTTAATGGCAAATCTGCCTTTTACGTATTAGTGTTAGTAATATTGATTAGTGATTAAATATTTTGTTTAGTGATTAAGATAATTTTCAGAATTATAAAGGTTGTTTAGATGACTTTTTGGATCATGGTTCGGCGAAACAGGTTGAGGTTCGGCTCACATGTATGAGCCGAGTCTACCAATTGATGAACGGTTCGGCTCAATGAATCTATTTACTGCATGCGTCGAACCTATAATTTTCAATTCCAACCCTTTTGCTAAACACTAGTTCGGCTTATATGAAAGTTTCATAGTAAGCCGAACAACATCCTGAATAGCTCGGAAAAAAAATAATTACTGGTTCGGCTTACATTTCGAAAATCGTATGAGCCGAACATCAATTTGTTATTTTTTGGGTTAAAATATTGTTATTGGTTCGGAACATATTGAGAATATCATAATAGCCGAACCTCGTAAATGTGCTAGGTTCGGCACATATTATGATTATCGAATACGCCGAACCCCTATGTATCTCTATATGTGAGGTTCGGCTTGAAATTCATGCTGAACTGTTCATATACACTTACAGGAAGCTTTTGTGAAGAACAGTTCGGCTAAAAACGCAACTCAATTTTGAGCCGAACCCAACACTGTAACCGTCATTTAATCGATGAAAAACAGCAAATAGGAGATTGAGTTTATAAACTTGCTTTCTTATCCTCATTTCCGGAGTTGGAGATGCAGTTGGTTCAATTTCTGGTTCAATTGGTGGTTGATTTTCAATTTCTACACCTTCATCTTTGATTGACGGATTAGAAGACGATTTGGTTTGCCTAGTCCCTGCTTTTCTTTGTACGATTCATTATGTGGTTGAGTTTAATTGACGATCAAATTTTTACGAATCGACAATTAATCACGATGATGAATTTTTTTTTTCGTAGGAGGGGGAAGAGTTCGGTTAGAGGAGGAGGAAGAAGAAGAGATGGTAAGGGAAACTGATTTTGATTTTTTAGAAAACTGATTTTAAATTTTTGTATTAAGGGTATATAGGTAATTGAACTACCCATAGGGTACCCCTTATAAGGTCACCCAAGATGGAACTATTGTTTTGTATGCCTAGAAAGATTTAGGTATGCCCAAAAATCATGGTTCATTCATATAGGCTACATCGGTTGAGCCTTCACAGTGTTTTCTCTTCGTATAGATTAGTTTAACTTTGATGAAATTATAGTCCAACTTGAATAAGTGATGATACTTGCATCACTCAATGGATTAATCTAATAACGGATTGTTTAAGTTAATGTATGATTAAATTATACTTAATCTAATGGTTGATCTACCAAATGTAGGTACGGTTTAATATTTAACAAACCATTCACTTTAATTCATGTATTTGATGAAAATTAGTAAATTGCAGGTAACCTCATCTAACTTAAACTTTTAAACTAAAAACAGAAACTCCATGGAATCTTTCGTCATCGCTAACGAAATCCCTTGGAATAAAATACAAGCGGCCAACCTGAATTGCTCATGCGCTATCTTGTGTCCGTATTAATCATGATAAATCAAAAGTTTATCTTTCAAGAATACAAACAATAAACAAAAAGATGAATTTCTTATTGGCTTTGCTTTGGAATTGCAACAGTGCAACACTAATCTGTTGTTGTCCTTGGTGATATCATATTGTCATTTATTATTTCTCATCGGGCAGCATTCTGCCTGAGTAAATAATCACGCACAACGATAAATTTTGGGCAACTATTTACAAGGTTGTTTTGACCAAAGCATGATTTGAAATTTTAACCATGTTTACCATAAAAATGAAAAGAGTTTAACAAGAGTGGTCGACAATATGGCGAGTATGCACGTAAAAAATCAATCGAAGCAAAAAAGGGTAAAAAATAAATAAATACCAACTTGAAAATCTTATACAATACGTTATTTTTCCAAACCCCGCCACCATTTCCAAAACCTCATGACGAAACAATACATCTAATAATGCACAAAGGAGAAAAAGAAAATAAATCTAATATATTTTACACGTCTATAATTGTTCTATATTAGGATTCCATATCTAACTAGCTAAGGCAGACGCTCGTATCACTTAAAAATCATATGATTATGCAATCAACGAGTGAAGTTGTTCACCAACTGTTTTAAACGGCACACTAGTAGTAGTAGAAACCGAAGAAGAAGATAAAGATTGGAGCTGTCGAAAAATCAATGTCCGACGAATATCAGATAATCTACGACGAAGAGACGAAGATTCATAACGAAGCCGATCATTATCTCTACGTAAGACCTGATTAGAATGATTAATAAACGCAAATCGGTTCGCCAAATCCTGGTTCTCAATTTTCATCCGGTTCATTTGGTTCCTTAAATCTTGCAAATGTCTTTCTTTTCTCATTCTAGACCGTCTCGCTGATTCCCGGTTCGATATCATTCTTCTCTTTCTACGCTCATCAACCACTACTAACTCATTATTACTATCATTACTAGCGGGTTGGTTTGGCTCATTATCCGAACCGCTATTGTTATTGGAGGAATATATAGGATCTTGCTGCTGAGGTAGGAAAAGAGATGACATAAACTCTTGGTCTTCCCATGGTGTAAAACCACTCGCGAAATCGGCAGGTGGGATTCCATATCCGACTGATGATGTCAACATGACTTACTCTGACTATTGATGACCGGAAAACTACTTATTTAGACACTAAGAATCAAACCACAAGCTTAAAAATTAAGGAGTATGAGGGAGAGTGGAGAGGGAAACGGAAGGAACGAAGTGTAAGAGATGGCTATTTTATTGACGCTGGAAGAGGCCACTCGAAGACAATGCTGATGTTAGCACAGGGGTATTGTCATTTAGCGTAAACGAGTAAGATCTACAGATGGGATTTCTGAGAGATTTGAGTCAGGTCACACCTTTAACTTCTGGGGCTGGGGGAAAAGCATATGGGTCCGTCCACTGTTTTGATTAGCTTAATCGCGAAGATATAGATGCAATTTACAAATGGTGGGCATCACATGGACCACGTTTCTATTTAGATTGTACGGCAGTGATGATGATAGTTGTTTCCTGTAAGTTTGGGATCCGCTAAGTTTTTGACATTTGTAAAGGGTGTATTGCCAAGTTGTGGTGGTGATCGGGTGGAAGAGCACTTACGGTGAGCAGGGTGTCTTATTATAGGTCGACGATAAAGAAGAAGAAGAAGAAGGTAGTACAGTTTTCAGATTCGCATCAAGATCTCAACTCAATATAGCACTCACTTTGCGCACTATACTCATGCATGCACTGACTGTCTGACATTACAATCCCTGGTTGAGAATTTACAGTTCTCTGATGAAGAGTTTGCACAAGGAAGGAAGGCTATTCATTTTCTTCTTCGATTCTTCTTCTCATTGTCGACAACATTTACGTACATAGGACATAGCTATTTTCCATTAACTTTCTTTTTTCACTGTTTTTCCTTTATTATTATCTGCTTTTTCATCCTTTATGCTTTTAAACTTTGCTTTTTCTTCTCTGTATAGCATATTCAGGGATTACATACACTGTTTGAGCTCGGTGTACAAGTGACATCCAACATTAGTGCATGCTGCTTTATTATATATAGCTAGGGTAACATTTTTTTTTTTTTTTTGTTATCAGATAATATAGTCAATCTTACCAGCAGCTTCTCCAGTGTGATGGTAAATCCGGATAAGTCAATTGTTCCACTTATATGCACACAGGAGTTATTTTAAATTTTTATCACGTTTAGTGTAATAAAGAAAAGAAAGTTCTTCTTTTTTTTACCTTACCCTTGTCTAGTCTAGAATTAGCTTTTGTATGCAGTGACTTTTTCTTTTTTATTTTCTTCTTTTTGCTGATGAGATTCAGTTACTTGACTGCTAATATATTTCACTGTCTACAGCATATATATATATATATATATATATATATATATATATATATCTAACTACACATGGAGTCAATTCAAAAAGTTGGAAAAGTACGTCCACAGAGGGAAGCCACAACAGCATATAGAACAAGAGGGTTGTTGTGGTCGCATGCCGAATTCACGAGGATAATGCTATGCACTGCTCCTACACTCCTCTTCTTGGATGCTCTTGATTCCCTCTCGTCTGATCTCTTCACAAACAAGTACTGAGTTGCCTTAAAGAAAAACAAAAAGTACTCGCCAAAAATACTCATTGGTTGGATTTAAAGACGAAATGGGGGTAATAGTGGTCACGCAGTTAAGGACCATGTGTGTCAGACCCATCTCATGCTATAAGACCTAACCTAACCTACGCAGAGATATCTCAATCTCAATTCCATGCACGTTAAGTTGGGTTAATCACCATGATGATTATCATTTATTAAGCTCGTGTTGTATTTGGTTGCAATGGAGGTCTCGGTTCATAATTATTTATGAATCAGCTTTAGATGAAAAAGTCTAGTAAGAGCACAACAAGACTCCTTGGCCCAATGGATAAGGCGCTGGTCTACGAAACCAGAGACTCTGGGTTCGATCCCCAGCAGAGTCGTTTTTTTGTGCTTTCGTTATTGTTTTCTCATTTATCAATACCCGGAACTATTATTCATCATTCAAAGAAAAAAGTGCCCAAATTATTGATCCTCTGGTGGATAACGACTTTAAAAGTGGTTCAAATGACCATATTGACTTGCTTTAAACTAAAGTCGGTGAGGCCGATTCACGAGGATATTCAGATAACTTACACAACTATGCTGGATGCTAACAATAAACTTAAGTTTTACAACAACAGCAACCTATAACTGTAGAAAGATTAAAGCTAAGATCTAGACAGACTATATGATGATATATACAAGTTGTCAGTCTCTGAAGCAGTGTTGTTAGTCAAAGGCAGAAGCTCCCATGAATTCATACGAGTGTATTTGCTATGTGACCATCACATAGCAACCGGAGGGGCTTCCTGCATAAGCAATCAATATTAGTAATTTGAGAATCGTAAACGTGATAACATTGGAAACAGATATATATACAAACAAAAGAGGACTCTGGTAATAAACAGCTAATGCAGTTAATAATGCCCGAGGCAGTACCAAAGATTGTGCAGAATACAGATATGGATAAAATGATTTTGCTGCAAAATCGCTGATGTAAGCAGGATTAGTTTCATTGTCTTCTGTAAGATTTTGGTTTTATTAGTGATTTTATTTTATTTGAAACCTATAGGGCTGGTGGTGAAGATGCACTTTGAAGCTATGTCACTGGTTACAGGGTTCCAGCATCATTAGGAAAGCTGAGATGTAGTTCCAGAAGATAGACTTTATTGGTTGCTTGGTTTGAATATATTATCAGATTTATTAAAGGAAATGAAGACAGTAAGACACCTAATGTGCAAAAAAAAAGAAGGAAAAGATGACCAATAAGAATGTGGATTATGGAATTTTTTAACTGATAGTGATCAGATGTTATTGACTCAGTTGCTATGTTGATAGCACCAAACAATATTATTCCATTGGGCATCATATTTATGATTAAAAATAAGAAGGGCCCAAGAAAAAAAGCTAACTTAAACAAAGGACAAAATTATTTAACTGGTCATATCCCTAGATTATTTAGGGGTCATTTTGTCCAAAAATAAGAGGTACCACAAAGCTTGGCAGATTAAAAGAGTGGAGCTGACCTTGAACAGAAGATCATGAGCAAGATACTCCCAAGGTAAGGATATGGACATTAAGTTGCATTTGAGGGGAAGATGCTCATCATCAAACCTACTGGAGGAAGTGGCAGCGGCATAGGCTTGTTTTGCAGCAATAGATGCTGCTGAAGCTGCTTTACGAAATAGTGTACCGACATTGTCGCCGAAACTTCCTTTCGACATCCGAAGTGGTGAAGAGGGGTCGTTAACCTGGTGGGTTTGATCTACATCGCAAAACAATAATCATTTTCTTTTCGAGTTACACATTTCTCTATCGGAGACTTCAATCCTAGCATCGACTACCACATTTCACAACAGTATCCAGTGAGTTCAATACAATCCTTGAAGTGATACATATAAGCGTGGATAAAGAATGTTTGAGATATATATATTTCAAGAGCACCTATCCTTGTAATCTGATTTATGGCGCTTTTAGATGAGTTTTATGTAAATTTTAACTGACATAAAATAAGATGAATAACATTGATCTTTATGGACTAACAATAGAGTAATTAAACTAATCATAATATCATATAGTAAGTGGTTCCTAATTAGTTTAAGGAAAAAATGCTGCAGTAATTTCATAGCAGTCCTATTTTCTTAAGTAATGTATGCAGACCCCACAACAACAACAAAAAGGAAAAAAAAAGCCAAGGATGTTCATGCATCATTAGTTGATTATGATAGAAAAAAAAAATCTTTATAACCTGCAATGTCGGAAACTGCAACTTCAACTTCCCCTCGCCCTCCGGGACCTCTCATGTAAATTCTGTCTGTTTTACCAGGAGATTGACCAATCGACAGAAGGCTACCAAATCCAGATTTTCCAGCTGCATATGCAAAAAACAAAGAAGTACAAACAATAGCAGAGATTGGTCAAAATCATGAAATCTTGATACACAAAGTCCCTAGGAAAAAGAACAGAAATAGTTTTAAAAAAATGTATTGAATTTGGGTAATACAGACAATGAATTCGCTCATTGGTATGATAGATAAACTCTCAATTATGAGAAGCATTATTGCATAATTTGTGAAAATATGATAAACATCGTGTTTCTCCATAGTTTCTCAGAGCTTAAACATCTCAGAGCTTTCATAGTTTCTCCATTGCGTAAACACCGTGTTATTTGGAGTAACAATTGTGGAAGAAAATGAAACTTATTTAAATTCGATAATCAAAACAATTCCATTTAATACCCTAGGTTAGCTGACTCAAGTTCAAGCTAGATAATCTAGAAAAAAATAATAATGATAATAGTGAGATGAGGATGTATGTACCATAATATGCTTCTCTAACCATGTGATAGCTGACAAATCCTGAGAACAGAGTACGCTGCAACACAAACGCCACAATTTTAGGTGATCGACGTCATATAAGCCAATAATAAAATAAATAAAGCATCCTCACGCTTCAAAAATTGGATGTTCTTACATAAAGGCACTAATTGTCACGGTGAATTTTAACCCAATCAAAATCATTAATCTTTTCTTCTGCATCATTTCTTCCTCTTATATGCTTGGTAGCATTGATGTTTTTTTCCTAGCAAGGATCTAACCCATAGAATTAATACAAACTTTATAGGATGATGCACTTGCTGTGAAGAGCAAATACCGCACCTTCGCATCTTTATTGCAATATGTAATGATATTCATCTTGAGAAAAAAATTAAGAAGCAAGAAATGACTCTACCATATAATTTTAGAGAAAATAGTGTTTTACTATGCATGTTGTAGAGTAACCAAATAGTGGTTTACTATGCACGTTGTAGAGTAACCAAAATATGGAGAGAGTTCTCCAACCTATGCCACATGAATCCCGACAGATTTGGGCAAACAAAATAAGAAGCAGGACAAATAGTAATCAAAGATGAACCAAAACCTTTGGAATAACGCCTCTCCCTGAACCAATGTCACTACTCAAGGGAGATTTGTCACTACCGGTGCCACTATCCACTGCCTTGTCAGCGGGAAATGCTGCCCCGTCATGTGCATTGAGAAGTACGCAGTAGCAATGATCCATTTCTGTCAATACCTGTATAGTAACACGTGAAAATGTGTATCAGTTCCATTGAAACAGATCCTAGGCTCCAAATCAGTTGGAATATTCAGATAAACATAACCTCTATAAATTAAATGGTTGAAATGTTTCAAGGAGACATTAAGTCAGGATGATAAGTATATGACCTTCTCCACCAATTCACCCGTATCTAAAAGAGAAATCCCACTTTGACATTATGTTCATATTGTTTGCAGTCTGAATATTCTTCAATGCAAAAAGAACCATTAAAATCCCAAGGGATGCTAAAATGGTATGACATCCAGATGAGATTGACAATATTGTGAAGAAGCACTCTGAAGGTCTCTGACGAGTTTAGGTAAATAACTAAAAGAAGTCCCAAGAGCTTCAGGGAACTCTTCTCTAATATTTAAATACGAGAATGATCGAGAATAATGGAGATTGACTTAGTATGATGCATTTCTGCGTTCACTGTGTTACAAATTTAAAAACAGGCTTTGATACAACCTGAAATGGGTATGGGCGTCTAGCACAGTCACAAAAAATGCAAGGCCCGCTGTAACTAATAATTACGACTGTCCAACCTCTTAACGTATATAGGACAACAAACAAATCCTTGTAAAAGACATATCAAGTCCCAGTTGTATCTTAACACGTGCAACAGACTGTCCCACCTCTTATCTTGCATTCATATCTTTTACTTAGCTTCTATGCTTCATAATTATGACTGCCATGATAGGTTTTGTAGAAAGTAAAAAAGAGCTTAACAGAAAAATTAACAATTCATTCAGCATCCACAACCACTACACCAGCAAACCATATACATGAATGCAATTCCAAAATTAAACAGCACAATCTAAAAGACGTCAATACACTAAACGATGTATCATAAACCTACTTACCACTGCACCGAAGGTGGAATCGAAATCATCAATAGCAAAACAAATATCTGGATATGCAGAACTAGTTTCCACTTCCTGCAAACACATGGGTGAAAAGTAGAGCTTACAAATGAATTGAAATAGTATAAAATGTAATACGTTAAACTAATTGAAAGATAACTGACCTTCTTTGAGTCCAAATGAATATTGACTCGACTTGCAGATGCATAGACAGTTTTCACAACCTGTTACAAATGGAACAATTGGAAATGTAAGCATATCACACCAAAAAACTTAGACTGATATGTCGCTATGCTTAGGTCATCTGGCTAGATGGAGGAATCTCGAAAAGAAGAAAAAAAAAAAGATGCTTCAACATCACAAGATGAAACTATATATCTATCTGCTTACAGCTAAGTTTAGCTTGCTAAGCGGATGACATAGTGAAACCTAAAAGAGATGGTTCCCTAGCTCTTTAGGCTGAAAAAAAAGATGAGTTAATTCTGAATAAAGTGGTCGGTGAAAAAAGAAACATCTTTGGATCATATAGAACATATCAACAGACTTACCAATAAGAAAATGCAGGACACGTCTGTTAAATCACAGAACTGCAAGAAATCCTTTTTCTTAGTTCAATTTATTTGCAGTTGTCTTGTTGCTTATACTTTTTTTACTTTCTAGTTGAGATAATTAAGTCACGTGCAATGAAAAGTTGTGGCAGTTTGCACCTACCTGGTCTGGTCTACATAAGTCCTATCTAAAGTTGTTTTCCCATATGTGCTCTTAAAATTGTTCAACATGTTTTAATGAGGTAAGAGCTCCCTAGAATCAATTTAGGCTTTAACCTCTCTAGGGTCTATAAATATATTGATTGAAATGTGCAAATCACAAATATTCCCTTTCTAATCCTACACTAGCGCCAACTTTACGTTCTTATTGACAAGTTTGTGGGAAAGACAAAAACAAAAAGAACTTCTTAAAAGGCAATTAACTTCAAAGGCTATATTCAACAAAAACGCCATTATTTAAGTGACCTTTCGAAAGAGTTGTGGTGGAAGCTTTGAACCTTATATATAGGAGATAATTTTGTTTCAGCATCATTTTGATGACCCCGGAGATCTTGAATACTGAAACACATCCACATATAACGTTAAAAGTTGAACAAGAAAAGTAGAAAACAGCAGGTCCAGATCAGAGATACTGATGAAGTTAATTTATAACTAAACAGAAATGAGAGACGAGACTATCCTTTGTGGCAATGAAGAGGTTAATTTATAACTACAACTAGAAACAACCGATGAACGTCTAATGTTTAGGTCTACTAAGAAATTATAGTTGTAAAGCGATACCTGCAAATAGCAACTGTTACGGTGTAGGAAGTATGAGCTATTAAGTTCAAATAAAAGGATCGCCTCCAGTCCACATCTGCAGAATTTGGACCAACAACTGTTTCCATCTAATAGACATGAAGAAAATATATAATTACTACCTAGAAAGATAGAACTCCATCTGAAAAATGAATTAGGCTTATTATTCTGATGTGATGAGATAGTATTGATGGTATTGCAATCATAGATGCAAAGCTTGATGACATTTGATCTCTGGTGTCAGGTAAAATATATCACTATCCATAATATCCTAATAATGTGTGCGTGGATTCATCAACTGCCTTTCAGTTTTAGGTATCAAACCACTGTTCTTCCTCTATCTTGTTGTTAAACGACCGGTCAATAAACTGATTTGAGGCCAATAATAACTATCTAGCTAGACATATTCACAACAATTCATAAATGGAAGGAGAAAAGACCAAAGCTTGAAGCCGTCATATTTACCTTAGATGCCCACCTACGCACAAAATAGGGAGGTTCTCCTTCCATATGGTCATTAAATCCATATCCATGCAGATTCTGGAACACCATAACTCACCATAAGAAGTAGGTTCCCAAGATTATTTGGCAATGTGAAGTAGAAAATTTTAAAACACACATAAAGACGAAGTTAATAAGAAGTTAGACTTCCAGGACAGTACCATTTTCCTCACGAAGAATATGAGATCATCCTCTTGACGGCCCCTTGATTCCCTACCACGAATGAAATACACATCCAGGATGCCTTTCCAGAAGTTCAAGTCCATTTCGACATCAGAAGGATCCTTTTCATCATCATCTATTTTCACCAACATATTTGAATGCTTCTTTACCATACTCAACAATTCATGCCTGCCAAAGAAGTGAAGAACCATTCATTTATATTAAACTCATTAAAAATGTTCATTCATGTATACATTTTCCATCAAGCATGATCTACCCATTCCAAGAAATCAGATTCCAAAAACCTATTATCACTTAAAAGTTTATGCTAGATAACCACGTTAAGAATGTACAACTACAAAGGGGTTCTGGTATAAAGGTCAATTATATCAACACGAAGCAAATCAACTTAAGCATTAGCACTTTCGCACATCTCGTTAAAAATGTATAATCAAACCTAATAGTATTGAAATTCTTTTGCTGGTAGACATAGACACATTCATAGACTGATAGACACATTTCTTTCAGTCTCTTATCGGCCAGCGGAGGCCCTCTTGTGGTGACTAAAAGGGCTTCATGTCAGTCACAGAAAACTTTCCCCTGAGCAAGAAGTAACCCCAATTTCACGACAATTTCTTCCAATTCACTGCATTGTTACTACTCAAACCATACTTTTTTATTTTCATTCCTACAAATTACACCCTAAAATTTTACTTGAAATTGAATCAAAACATTAAATTTTAGTCAGCTAGGATTAACAGATCAAAATGAACAAAATTTCATCAATTCAGCAATCAAAAAGCCCCTAATTTCGACTAAAAAAACATGCATCTACCTGGATGGCGTATCTTCTTCTCCATCACCGAGCATTGTGTAGTTCCTTTACAACACCAAATTAGACTTTCAATTCGAAGAACCTTAAAAATCCGGCGAGATTTGTTGTGTTGATGATGACAACCGCATGAGAGGAGTAATAGAGTTGACGAGTTAACGACAGAGAAGGAGATAGGGGCGGGGTAATGAAGTGACGGGTGTTGGCGTTTAACTGAACCTCTCTAACCAAAACGATAAAAAGTCACACGTTTATTGTCGACAGGTACCACCAACTCCAACTACCGGTTTATCTCGGAAATTTGAAACAGAAGAGGCGTGTAATTGGTGATCGAAAACATTTAATACCATGTTTGGATACCAGAAGCACAAACAGAAACATTTTGTTTGATCCCAGAAATCATTCTGTAATTTTGCATCCAGACTAACTTCTTATAAAAAGTTACTTCTAGATGTATCCAAACGTGTTATAAAGATGGGACAAAAAACACCATCAACGAGTAGCAGTGCTCTACCGCACGAGTTTGCTAGATAGCTTCGCGTTCAAGTGGCTTCTAAGACGTTCGATTAGGTATGTCCCAACCTTGAGTCCTTTGAGGTCCGTGATGGGTCCTAGATTGAATGCGAATAACCAGTGGGAGAGCGATACCTCGTGAAGAAAGTATGTCATTAAGAGCGTGGTTTCTTTAAAAAAAATATATAAAAAGTTTGATCCAACTGTTTATTTGATGATCCAACGTCTTAGAAGCTGCTTTTGCGGGAAGCCCGTAAAATCGTGCGTTATATCATTTATCAACAGAAAATAGGACAAAGGCAGAACATGATGCGGCCCTTATCCAAAACTTCGCAAAACGATCGAGTCTTCGGTGGGAAAGGGTGTCACATCTAATCTCGTATTTTTCCTAGCCATTGTTGGTGATACTCACAGGCCAAAGCTCATAAGTAGGTTATATGGTAGGTCGGGGTTGCAGAGTCCGAAGCAACACACATTAGACGATGTTGGTTGCACATGCTAATAAGCAAGTACGCGTAAAAAGTTGATCTATCTCGCCGGAAAAATCTCTTGTTTTCTATAGTAAAATTTCTTAGGAAAAATGGTTTTAAGTTAGTTATGAATTTTTTTATGAGAAATATCGTGATTCATGATAAATAATTCGTTACTTGTTCAGGTTGGTTTACTGCTTTTGACGTGAAAACTTATGAACCATTTGATACATTCATTGGAAGTTTTTCGAAATAGATTTAATCACTTTTGACATGAAAACATATTTGCTAGAAAATTTCAAATTCCTTTGGATCATCCTAAATTTTGACGACATTACTTTCGGTGACACTTTTTCAGGTAGGAAGAGGAAGCAGGGAAACTATTATATTATGATGATATTGTTTGGCATGTATGGGAAAATACAATACACTTAATAGTTTTTCATGAGAAGAGGGTAGAGTTTAACTTCTTTCTTTTGGGGAAAAAAAAGAGCTCTAACCGAAATAAGGAGAGACATCAAATTGTTTTTTTTTACGAATGGTTAGGAATTTTTATAATAATTCAGTTGACCAAACTGCAAATCAATGAGAAATATATCAAAGTTTAACATTGAAAATATTTAACTCTTTTCTTGGATTCTCCTTGGCCTAATCCAATGAGAGGAGCATAAAGAGTTTTTCAGATGATCCCCTATTATTCGTCAAGTTACTATTTGATATATTATACATGTAGGCATGTAAGCTTCGAAAATGCTATTTATCCCGCAAATAACAACTGCTCGACATCCAACATGACAGGTTAACATGTGTGGAGAAAAAATTTGTTTTGCTTTTTATACACGTCATCGATAATCTCCATTAGTTGTGATTCTTTTCAAACAAAACAATCAAGAGAAAAAAAAGATGATTTGTAGGAAATATGTGATAGATCGGATTAACTCAACCCAAAAGAATATAAAAACAAAAACAAAAGCAAAAAAGATCGGTTTGACTCATCGTACTCTTAATGTTAAAAGCATCAAAACCCCATGTTCCTTCTAAACTTGATCATTAGATTGATGACAAACCCTTATATTTGTTAATTAATCAAGTCTTGTAGTTCTGTTTGTGCAAATTTTTTTGTAAGAGTGAAAAGAGTGATTTTCTTAACAAAATAAGATTTTGTTTCTCCATTCCCACTTTGATAAAAGAGAATTTGAATATGTATGTTGAATAAATGATAAGGAACAAAAAGATTCCTGTAAACTAAAAGTTTGATAATGATGAAACAAGAACCAAAACAAGTAACACAAAAGTAAAAGGTAATGGAAATTTTTTATTCTTCTCCCAATTTCAGATTTTGCATGAAGGCCTTGAACACTTAATCCCCAAATTCAACATTTTCTTCTGGACTTCCTATTTCTATTTATTTTGTTTGACGTGGACAAGTAATTAGTATATGAATGTTTCTGCCACATTAGTTGCCATGTAATATCAGCTGTCAATCAACTGGCATTGCGTGGATCACCTAGCAGGACTATATAAGCACCACTAACTTTGATATTTAACAACAAAATAAAAACAAATAAATAAGGTAAAATTCAGGATTCAAAGTTATATGCAATCCCCTTTATTAGAGAATTACTTGGTTGAACTTACCAAACGTTGGTATGTCAAGTTTGGTTGTCATATTATAGTTTCAAACTCAAAACTGCTTGATCTGATTACTAGAGTTAACTTCGTTAGGTTAGACTAGGAACATAGAAATGTTGAGACTCTCTCTTGTTACTCAAGAACCTGAAGACGTTTCGGCATCAACGAACACACAATCCTTCAGTTCGAGATTAGTGATAACCAACTTGAATTGTTCCACTTCTATCTTTGTTTTTTCAAGTCAGTATTTATTGAAAACATGACATACAAAATAAAGTTTGTTTGCTTGTCTCTGGTATCAGTGACTTGGGAATTATACTATCATTAAAGTGTCAAGGAAAGATATACTAGTTGTTTTTACAACTTAAGTATATGGAGTTACGAAGTATAGTTTATCTATGGACTTTGTGAACTGACATAATACTAATTGGTAACTTGTTATTATTTAGTGTAACGAACTTTCAGAATGATTTCAAACCTTGGGATTAAATATGAAAGAATATCATAAACATGATCTAAGGAAGTATACTTACAAGTAGTCAAAATAAAATTCAAAACTGATCTCAATTTTATGACCGATCTCTGGTAAGGACCAACCCCTTGTGACAAGGATTGATCCCTGCCCGATCTTGTTTGAAGTTTAATTCATAATTACATTTTCGATATGTTTGGTGATCTTCGGTTTGTACAAACATCGAGATATACATGGATTGGACTGGAATGTTGATATAATGCCGATATAGTGATTAGAACATGTGCTAAACTTTTAAGGAGATATCTCAAAACCGATATTCGAAAATATATTCCTACCACATCCCAGAGGTTTTCAAATCTCTAGTTGTTATGTTAGTAAAATATATGTATGCATGCTAGCTAATATTAGTTGTCAACTAAGAGTGATTTTGATATATTGGTTGGCATACAATTTGAATTTGTCACAAACAAAAAATATATATTTATTCCATATCTTAACGATTTTCGGATTTGGTAACTCTTTTCTTCCAAGAAAGCATTGGTCATAACACTATAAGTAATGAAACTTGTATTCTTATATCGTAATGTTCAAGTATTTTCCTTTGATACTCAAGGAAAGATCTTGAAACCGAAATATTCAATATCTTTTGGATATTCGAATTTACGTGCTTACCATATTCCAGAGGTATGCATATCTCTAATTACTATATTAGTAAAGTATATGAATGTATGTTAGCTAATTTTTAGTTGTCAACTAAGAGTGATTTCGGTTTATTAGTTGGAACACAGTTGGTATTTGTCAAATTCGAAAATAACATTCATTGCATATCTTTGGGAATTTTCGAAATTGATTATACCTTGTTTTTCAAACAAGCCTTGGTCATAACACTACAAATAGTGGAGCTTGTATTCTTACAAACTTATCCCTTGACACACTGCCTAACCGTTTGTGTGAAAAGATAACTCGTCGATAGAAGAGAGTAATCTAATTAGGTGAAATATCTTGTGTTGCCTTCATTTAAAGTCTTTTTTGGATTGAAAATATTTTAGTAGTAACGTTGGTGGGTAACTAAATCGTATTGTTTTTTTAGTTTTCGATTATTGATTTGCTTGATTAACTATATAGTTATCCTTGATAATCAATTTTTTTTATTACATGATCCTTCTCTTCTGATATAAGGCCACTCAAGTTTGTTTGAGGATTGACTATTACAGATATAGTGATTCAAGATCTGTAGATAGAACTTTTTACCGATCAACACCTATCAGACTCCATTTTATGTGTGCTTGATCATTAGTAGGAATCAAGTTGTTGGTGTAGCGGTTTACTCTGAAGATTGAGGATTGAAGACTTTTCTTTGTGGTATTCTGGTCTTTGTGATTCTTCTTGCATACTTGATTCTCTGGGATCCAAACAAGCAGTTTATTTCGATAGACATCAGACTTGTTGAAAGATCGAACAAATTGTCTAGTTTCTTGTCTACGTAAAGTTACTTGGATAGAGCTTGTTTACTGAAACAAATTATTTCTATAATCTTTGTCTTTGTTTGATCTTTGACCGAAATAGTTTATCAGAAGATCCTTTATACTCAACTTTATTTCTGATTATTGCCGGATGTGGGAGATATCCAGTGAGGTGGTTATTGAAGCAGGTTAGTTTTTTTTACTGTTTGGGGTTATGATCCAAAGGAGTTGAAAGCAGAAATTTACCTAGCAGGTGAAGCGAGTTGAGATAATGGACTTTATCTTGGGATTTACGTACATTGAACAGATTGGTTATGGGCACATGGATATTGAAGGAACTGAGCAACTAGGAGTAGTTTACTTCATCGTAGTCAATTTGTATAGTGGCTTAATTATGAGAGTGTTTAAAACTGGGCTAGGTCCCTGGGTTTTTCTACCAAGCAATTTTCCTCGTTAAAAAAATCTTGTGTCTCGTGTGATTTACTTTACTTCCGCATTAAATTTTTTATCTTTATAGTTAAAGTAAATGCACTTATACGTTAATCCACTTGGTACTTGATCCCATAGTTGGTTCGGTTTCGAACTTATACTATATACCAAGTCATACCTTGTATAAGAAATCTTTTGACAGTTATGTTTCCGTAAGATTACACAAAGGTGTGTTTGTAGTAGGTTGATATAAAAAGATTGTGGTATACTCAGCTACCCTCGTCATTTTATCGCTAATCTCGATAAATATTTAGGGAATTTTGTTACCTATATTTATTTGGCCAACTATCGTCGAATCTGGGGTGTCATAAAAACTTTCAATTAGTTATACAACATGAATATTAGGGTCGTTTAAAGACTAGAACACCACGAACGTGGTGGGTGACAGCCGAAGATTGAACTTTTTGCAACTATTTTTTTCCAATTTCTTCGGATCCATTGGTCATCTTAAGTTATTATAATTAACTTTGAGTAAATTACGATTAGTTTATAGTGCACTTGAAGGATTTTGTCTCAAATTGGAAGGAATTTGAGTAAGATTTGAAGGAATTTGAAAATTTAGAAACCTAATGGTTGCGAAAATCTTTTTGCGACACTTTCAGGACTTTTTGCAACTATGTAAGAGTCGTTTTTTTCCTAATATCTTTTAAACTACATGAAGTTTGATCGAAATAATAAGTTAAGTATTCGATTTTATTACTTCGGCTCCAATTTAAAGAAATTTGGTTTAGATTGAACATATTAGAAGAACGAGATTCGAATAGTCGCTAAAAACGACTACACTTTAGCCCCCATACTGAACATATAGAAGGACTCCATCCGTTCGTCCAATTACTAATAGACTCCTGTTATCAGTGAACTCGTGGATTAATTACCTTCACTGGATTCTTTCGCTTTAAAACATACTACTACGTATTAAAGGCATTGTAAAGAATTTTAATGTTAGGGTGCTGAGTTTTTGTGTGGACAAGAGAAAAGGCATTGAGTTTGTCCAATCAATCGAAAGAGTGCAGTATATGTCATTGACTCGCTGATTTAGCAGGTTAATGAATTAGTTTGTAAGCGATTATTTTTATTACAGGCTAAGGGGGATTTTCACTGCCGAAAGTTTGGAAGAAATTTATAAGCGGTTATTTTTACTGTAGGTGAAGAGTTTATCCAATGGAATATATGTGAAGATAAATGTCTAAGTCCACATGGGATGGTCATTCATTTTCCCTAAAAAATTTCTCCAACCCCAACTTCTTAAATCAATGTAAAGATGACATGGCTTAATTTTTGTTAGACATTGTCAAGATGAATGTCTAAGTCAAACTATCCTAATAAGTTTTTGCTTAACTAAAATTTTTGATGCTCTGGCTTTCTCGACGTTTGGTGATCTCGGCGATGACATGGTGAATTTCTTGAAGAGACTACATAATCGTTTGTCTTTTGTCTAGGCTTGATGTTAATGCTAAGAAATGTTATTTCTTTTTTCACAGATTAGGGATAGTAATTCAAAAAAGTGTTGGAACCCAGCTTGTTGCTAGGATCCCCTCCAGTTTTTTGTCGGATCCTCTCTAAATATTAAATAACCATTTTTAGCTCTAATAAAATCTGAAAATTATCAAAAATAAAATTTACATTTAATCTACAAAAATTCACATGCAACATCATTGGAGATGAACTATTTTTTCCCTCTAAACTTACACCTCGTTTGGTTGGAAGAATTGGATTCCTATGAATTCAATTATGGGGTGATCCAATTCTTGGAATTGAATTCCAAGGAATTGAATTCAAATCCAAAAATTTAGCGTTTGGTTGAGGTAATCCAATTTCTTTTGTTTTTACCTTGGAATCCAATTCCATTGCACTACTAGACCAATGCAATGGAAATCTATCATTTTGGGGGGAATTGGATTTCTAGGAATCAGAATTCTCAATTACACAAAGTTGATTTGGACCGTTTGGTTCAAGGAATTGGTCACATTCCTCTGGAATTGGATTACCAAGAATCCAATAATTTGAACCAAACATGCTATAAGGAAAAAATGGAATGAGGATGTCTTGTTTGTGTTGCCACCTAGAAAACACACAATCACCATTGGAGAAGCTCTAAGAAGATACGGAAACACAATTTTAATTCCTCGAATTAGACCACCAAGTACGGAGTCTACCACACAGACGAACTTCCGTGTACACCAATTATTTGGATGAACTCAATACCTCGACATGTCACACCAAATTGTTTTAGATGTTTTGAATGGCTTGAATTGATGTAGAGATTATTAGAGTTGTGTCTCAATTAAAGCCTAAGAAATGGTCTTACACTAGTTTTCAGAAGAAAAAAAAGCTTTAATGAAATATACGTCGAGTTACCCTATTGCCATGGTTTACCATTCGAGCAGTAAAAAAAGATGCTAAGTCGACAGTGAAACACTGTTTCTTTCATTGTATTTTCACGATATTACTGTTTCTTTAAACTTCATGGATTATTTCACTTCACTCACTGTTTTTCACATTTAAAATTTTTCTTCATGGCATATACCATGATACCAATTTCCAGGCAGTAAAAAAACAAAATTTTTTACTGAAACAGTGATTTATTTTTTACACCACTGCTTTCTCAGTGTCCTACTGTTTCTTTAAACTTCATGAGATCATTTCAGTTCACTGTTTTTCTCACTTTAAATCCGCTTCAAGTACTCCCAATCTACTACCTTCTTCTTAACCTCAGAAGTACACTACACTAGCTAGAAGTTAGAACTGTTTCTTTGTGAGAAAAAAAATCGTTTGCTTTATAATTTTTAAAACGTTGCTTTATGCAAAAGAGAAAAGAAGAATCAATGATGAAATGTGCTGTTGAAGACCACACCCTCCATGATTATAATCACTTACCTTTTTTTATTTTTGTTTCTTAAAAAACCTTTACCAATTTGTATTATCCTGGCTAGATCGGATCACAATTAGTTTTAATAAGTTTCATTTACCTCTCACTCATATCTTTCTTCTTCATTTCTTTCGTTCAAATCCATGAGTACCATTACTACGGCAAACCGGAGTAGATTTTTCAACGCTCGGGGGAATTCATCGTCGGTCGAGTCCAGAGTTCGTTCATCTAAGTCGACTCATGGCTGCTCGTCAAGTGGAAAGGTTGATAGTATGGCAATGTGGTTCATAAATGGTATCTCAACGACCTTTTTTGCATCACTAGAGAAATGTTCTTGTATCAATGTTACTACGCATGATGATGGTTATGATTCTAATGAAGATCTACCCTTGATTCCCAAAGATGAGGAGGATAATTTTCAGCACCAAAATCGTGGAACCGGAGGAATTCGGAGAAGAAGGAACGGGAAGGGAAAGACAATAGATGATAGATAAGTAGAGTGGTTTGTTTTCTTTGTTTCATTATGTGATTTTAACATGTTAATTAATGTATTAATGTCTATAGTTTAAGCTGTTATTTTCTTGTTCATTCTAAATCTAGTTTTTGTTTTTTCATAATACACTTCTCCTAAATAAATATCTATAAATTGAAGTATCGAACTGGTGAAGATGGTTTTGGATAATATTATTTGTGTAATTTTCAATTGAGGTATCACCAAAATCTGAGAGTTTAGCTTGAATATCTAGTGGGCAAGACATCACCCTACCAAAGTACCAAGATCAACAGTTCCTTGAAATTCTGTGTAGTTCTAAGAAAAACATGCGTTATTTTTTTTTTATTTTGTAATCTTGCGGGGATGGTAATTTTAGTAAAGTTAGCTTTCTGGATTAAGAATGATCACCCATGCCATGAGGCCGTGAAATGGATCGACGGACACTTAAAATGACACCGAGGTTGTATGTCAAATCAATGATTAGCCGTAACTGGTGCGGTGAGTAATCCATATGCTACCTATATTATTCTGCTTTGACCATCTTACATGACCATCTTACATTAAAGTTGTATAAGGTTTTTGTTCTTGAGGTTGAGGGGAACAATGGTTTAACACCGGCCCAAACAGTGGTCAGCATGTAAGTTCTGGGTTACGTTCCACATAGTGCATTTATATTTTTTCTTACGGTACGAATTTCAACTTACAAGTGTCTTGGATAAAAATATATCTTAGATCTCTCAATCTGGAGCAGAGCCAGAAACTTTGATTTAGAAGAAGCAAAATCTTATTGGAGATGCAAGAAAGCAAAGTGGGCTTGCAAACCCATCCTCTAAAAGAAAGAAATACTGAATTTTTTTGAGGCATACTAAATGATGCCAAAATAGGATCACTAAATACAAAACATCATCACCCCTTATTCACTTTTTTTGATAATGGCATAATTATCCTTACATAATTATTGTTAATGACTATGATTAAATTTGATTAATTAGGAATTTTAAGAACTGATTAAAAATTAAATTATTAGTGGTAAATTAGTAGAGAAATCAAATTTATGTGAGAGAGTTGGGATTTTTGGGAGGAAGAAGAAGAAGAAGAAGTGAAAAGAACTTGGGTTTTAAGATTTTAGTGATTAGAAGTGACCAAAATGTGTGATTCAAATCAGAGGTAGACTTCTATACAAGGTTTAATATCCTTTTTATAAGTTGAATCTGTCAAAAAATTGAATTTTTAAAACCCAGATCTACCGACCAGATGAACGGTTCGGCTGATAACTTGTCAGCTGAACCTCTGTTTTTTGAAAATATACCTAAGTTCGGCTAACAACTTGTCAGCCGAACCTAGGTATATTTTCAAAAAACAGATGTTCGGCTGACAAGTTATCAGCCGAACTTCACTCCGTATCTGACGAATTTTAGGTCCGGCTGATTCGAACAAAATCTAGCAAAGTCGCATCAGCCGAACATAGTGTTTCTCTAAATCATACACTAGGTTCGGCTCAAAATTGATATTCCAAGATCAGCCGAACTGATCTTCTGAAAATTTAAAACGAAGAACAAGGCTAGATTCGGCTGATTCGGACAAAATCTAGCAAAGTCGAATTAGCCGAACATAGTGTTTCTATAAATTATATACTAGGTTCGGCTCAAAATTGATATTCCAAGATTAACCGAACTGATCTTCTGAAAACCCTAATTTCATCTTTGAAATCATATTCAGTCGATCAAACAAAATAAAATCAATCAAAAACAAGATGGGTTTGTTACAAATACATTCTAAAATACGTCTGAGAGCAATTGAGACTTGGATTTCGCACTCCAACATCGCTCACTTTGATTCGTGTTTCTTTTGCTTGATTAATTGCTTGATTGAATTGGAGTCCAAGATGTTTAAGTTTAAAGGTTATTTTGATTTTAGGTTTTTGCGGATAAGGGCACTCTAGTAATTTAAATTGTTTAAGGATATATATGTAATTGCACTACCTTTAGACACCCCTTATAAACTCATCCTAGATGAGATAATGAGTGAGTATGCCTCAAAAAAAATCAGTATGCCTCAAAACAGGTTCCAAAAGAAATATTAGGCTTGGGAGCCAGCTGGGTTGGGTATGCAATTGCACGCCCACGCTCTCAACTGGCTCTGTCTCTGCTCTCAACCTATAAAATAGGATTGCACTAGTCTCTGCTAACTGCAAGTTTATACCCCATAAATTCGGGACAAAATTCAAAACAAACTAAAGAACCTCTGTAGTAAAAAGAACGGGTCGTGCAATACGGTGAAGCATGCCTAAAAGGAGAAATAAAGGCTACCAGGATGCCTGGAAGGAGAAATAAAGAGTACCAGGATGTAGAGGTGTAAAACGTACCGGCCCAGCACAACACACGAAACCACCTGCTTAGCGTGCTATGTGCCGTGCTGTGCTGTGCCGGAGATTATGACGTATCGGGTTGTGTCGTACTAGAAGGCGTGTTCCTCTGGGCTGTGCCTCAAAAATAAACGTGTTGTGTCGTGTTGTGCTGTGCCATGCACATTTATTTATATTTTCCAATATAAAAGTTTTCAAATATTTAGGTATTATATGTGTTATTGTGAAAATAAGTGAACATAACGGTAATAAAATGCCAATAATTTGCCAAAATAAAGGCATTTTTGTGAAATATACGCAAAATGTGATTGTACCATGTTTTGTAGTATTTTATACATATTATGACGTGCTTTCTTAACGTGTTGTGTTGTGTCGTGCCATGTATTAATCAGTGCCACATGATGTGCTTGGATACTGTGCCTATTAGTCAAACCCAGCACGTCCCATTTAACTAATGTGTTGTGTCGTGTTGGGCTAAGTCACGTGCTGGGCTGGGCTGTGCTCAAATTTTAGCATGCTGGGCTGGGCTGTGCTCGTGCTGGCACAACCCAATTTACACCTCTACCAGGATGTACAAAGCATAACATGAGAACCAAGGTTACATAAGTGACTTTGCTTGTAAAAGTCATTCTGAAATTGTTGCCAAACTAACTTCTAACTATTAGATTTAACGAGGTCATAAAGTAATTTCTCAAGTTGCATCTGAACAACCTATTAGGTTCGAAACAAAATACCAAATCAAACATGGAGATATCACCATGTAAATAAGAACGTATGCAAGATAATAATAGGTATTTTAAGGATATTAGTTTCTGCTTTTTTCCATTTATAGAATAATTACAATTTTCACCGGTAAAAAAATAAGTTTTCATGGCTATCTGGTGTGGATGATTAATATTATTTTTTATTTTATTTTGAATTCGAACACTCGAACTCACAATACAACAAGGTGTACGAAGATATGGGTTTAAAAAAACTGGACATAGTGCAAGCATTAGCGGAGCGAGGGATTGACTAATCCTGCCTCTAGTCCCCCTAAAATCTCCATAACCATGAAAAATGTAAAGACCCTCAAGCTCTTCAACGTTATTAGAATAGTCAAGAGACGATTTGGTCGATAATAACTCGATTAGTTTAACACGAACATTAATTATTAGAAATTAATGTAACAACGATCTGGATACGAAACTAGTATCGTTAGATATATCTCGAAAAGTTTTTTGGAATAGACTACTCGAACGTGTTATTTGGATACTAGACGAAGAAGAAATCATCTGAGTTGTGTAGAGGGTAAAATGGTCATTTCACACTCAGACTTATCAAGGCAGCCGAGTTATCTTCTATGAGCACCGAAGGTTTGCCCTTATCTTTTGGTTGGGTTCCTTTATGATGGGTAGTTGGCCTTATCACCAAGACGTGTCGAAGAGAAACCCATTCTCTTTTCTTCTTTCTCTTTCTTCTTCTTCATTCTTTTCTCTTCCTCCTCTCCGTTCTTCACCTGCTGGTGAATCAAGTTGTTGAAACATCTCCTTCAACTCTTCAAGAACACCAGAAAACTTCTGAGAGTTTGAGGGAACGACTCTTGGCTTCCTCACATTCCTTCTTTTTCTTTTCAAGGTAGGAGATAACGGATATTTTTCTTTTTCCTTTATGATTGATGGCTTAACAATCATATTAACATATTTTCCGTCAGAAGACATCATGCTTGGAGTATCCATAACGTATGGGTTTGTGAGAGGAATCACAAATTGAACTCAACAAGTAGTCTTGAGATAAAAAGAGGTTTTGAGGAAGGAAAAAGGAATATAGGGTTTCGAAACCTTTAAATATGTTCATACACGTCCAACTCACAACCCTATAAAGAGTCGAATTGTCGATAATAACCCTCTTTTGTTGATAGACAGGGAAGAACAAAAACTAAGAAAAAGAAAGAAAACTTTTCCTAAAGCCCGAGAGATACAAAATCATTGTCTCTTTTGATCAGGCACATGAGACAAGATTTCCAAATCAACACAATCAAGTTGCGTTGCGGTGAACAACAATTTGTCCACCATTTTCCTCTTGAGAGGAATCCTTAGACTTCTGTCTATCAAACCGACTCGACCATACTTTCTTCTCTAATGGTCTTGGTTTATCCTTGGAAACTAACTTCTTAGACGAAGATAAGATCCTACATACCTCAGCGGTCTTCTGAGCAAGTTTAAGCTTCCTTGCAAAATGATTTGCTCTTCGTTGAAGTTTGTTGACGTGCCTCAATTGGTGTTTGTACTTGTAACACCTTGAAAGTTCATGACCCTTTAGAGAACAATACGAACACGTCAAACTTGGATAAAAATCAGGCTTCTGAGATGTGCATGCAGCTAGACACATGGTGGAACCTGAAACATTACAAACAGAGTTTCCAAGAAATGGGTCAATTTTTTCTTCCAGATTAGTTGGATTATCTTCTGAAAGAATATTGAGATTGATGTATGTATTGCTACAGTTATCAAAATCAATATTTTCACCAAGAAGTGAAACACTTGATTTCTCGTCTTCATTAGAATCACAGCTGTCAGACATTTCATCAAGAGTTGCATCAAGACCTTTATTCCCAGTGTATTTTCTACGATTTGGGAACTCGTTTGAAAAATGACCAAATCCTTTACACTTAAAGCACTGAGGGATATCCTCAATATCAGTTTCATCTGTTTCCCTGTTTTTAGGAGGAATACGATTATGAGGTTTAACTGATGCTTTAGGCTTATCTCTAGAGAACCGTTTACTTCTCTTCAACAGAAGATCCCTAAACTGTCTTGTGTCATCGAGACTGACTTGTCAAGATCTTCATCTGATGAATCTGTCTCAGAATGATCATCTTCAGAGATATACACTTTTCTACTCTTCTCAAGTAATTTAGTGTCCTTTTATGCTTTGAACGCAACATCCTTAGTTTTGGATGAATGTTCGTGATTAAAGATCTTAAGCTTCCCAATCAGCGTATTTCTGGAGAGATTATCAAGGTTATTTCACTCAACGATGGCATGCTTCTTAGAATCGTATCTGGATGGCCGCGATCTGAGAATTTTTATCACAATGTCTTTTTCAGGAATAGTCTTACCCAATGCAAAAGATGTATTAACAATTTTAGACACTTTGTGATTAAACTCATCAAATGTTTCTTCATCTTCCATACGAAGGTTTTCCCAATCGGAATTAAGGTTTTGAAGCCCAGCTTCCTTTTCACTGGAGTTACCTTCGAATACGGTTTCCAAGATATCCCAAGCTTCTTGCGACTTAGTGCAATTAGTCACATGGTGCTGAATATTTGGGGTAATGGTATTATGATCGCATTTAAACCGTCGGAGTTTTGCTTTGCAACAAGTATCTCAGTAGGGTTGTATTCACCAATAGGTTTGGGAACGTTTACATCTCCAACTGCCACAACGGGATCATAGCCATTACCAACATATAACCATGATTGAAAATCACGCGCTTGAAGAAAAGCTCGCATAAAAAATTTCCACCATAAGTAATTAGAGCCATCGAAGACTGGTGGTACGTTAATAGAGATAGCACCTCTGTCCATAGAGTCAGATAGCTACAAACACAGACTTGTAAGGTCTTAAACGTGTTTGCCGGCTCTGATACCAATTGAAAAAGTGGGGGTACAACAACCACACCCAATATTTCTCTTAGCAATCTGTATGGACAAACTCCAATATACTTTCTAGAGAATCAACTAGACAGTCAGACTCAATCTAGATAAAAAAGTATATCAAAGAGTTTATATCTCAATCTCTAGATTTGATATATACTCAAGCAAATAGAAATCTGCGAGTCTTTATCAAATACTAGAGAGATAACTTGGATGGTACCAAAGACCAATATTCAAGTGTCAATCAATTTAAATCAACAACCCAAAGGTCGGATATTCTAATTGATTGAACAACGCACAACCTGTGATATTTCAATTATATAACAAAATATAATGCGGAAAAGAAATAACACAGACACCAGAATTTTGTTAACGAGGAAACCGCAAATGAAGAAAAACCCCGGGACGTAGTCCAGATTGAACATACACTGTATTAATCCGCTACAGACACTAGCCTACTCCAAACTAACTTCGTTCTGGACTGTAGTTGAACCCCAATCAATCTCACACTGATCCAAGGTACAGTTATGCTCCTACGCCTCGGATCCCAGAAGGATGCTACGTACTTGATTCCCTTAGATGATCTCACCCACAACTAAGAGTTTCTACGACCCAAAGTCGAAGACTTTAATAAACAAATATGTATCACACAGAAAAGTCTACGGTGATAGATAAATCCGTCTCCCACGAATATACATATGAGTTTTGTTCCGTATTTTGATAAATCAAGGTGAACAAGAAAAAATTGATAAACCGGACTTATATTCCCGAAGAACAACCTAATAGTATCAATCACCTCACAATAATCCTAATCGACGCAGCGAAAAAAGATATTGTGGAATCACAAACGATGAGACGAAGTGTTTGTGATTACTTTTCTATCTTTCCTATCGGAGATATAAATCTCGAGCCAATTATTACAATCGTACACGTAACGATAGAAGATGCAAGATCAGATCACACAACTACAAGAAAAGTAGTATCGGTTTGGATTCACAATCCCAATGAAGTCTTTAAGTCGTTAACCTGGTTTTAGAAGAAGACACCAAAGGTTAAAGAAGAATTGACTCTAGCTATGCAACTAGTATCACACGTAAGGTGTGGGGATTAGGTTTCCCAGTTGATAGAGTTCTCCTTTATATAGTCTTTCAAATCAGGGTTTGCAATCAATGTTAGCTTGGTAAGAAAACATTCAATATTCACTGCTAGATGAAAACCTGATTAGATCCAAGCTAGTATTTCTCAACCGTTGGTTCGAAAACTTAGCTTGTTACACACAAATGAAATGTCCAATTTTGGATTTACGAACCGTTACCAAACATTAACATTTGTTGGTTCAACAATAGTTAACCAAATGGTTAGCCATATGATCACTTTCATATCAACCATATTCTTCTCCACCATAACTAGTTCAAATGACTCAAATGAACTAGTTAGAGAGTTGTTCAATTGCTTAGATCTTATGTAACTACACAAGACACAATCGAAGCAAAAACGGTTTGATTCACTCGAATCGGTTCATGAACTTTATATCCACGGTTTGCAAAAACATTCCTTAGTTTATATAAATATGAGTTCAAGAACAACCGATTTTAGATATAAACTGTTCAAGTTCGCGGACTGGGTTCGCGGACTTAAGCTCACGGAAGGAGTTCACAAACTCCAGCAGAAATTCTCGGGTCGAGAACTTCCGTCAGTTCGCGGACTTAGCTCACGCCACATTTCGTTTCTCTTGATCAACAAAGTTCGCAAACTTTGGTTCAAGGAATAAGGACTTATACATATATGTGTTTCCACAACAATGCTTATATCCTACCAATGGTTATATAATCTAAACTCTCATTTCAATCATTGAAACATTCTCAGAGGACGTTATATAGCCGTTATTCACAGACCATTTTTCTTCAGAGCAATTTCCAAAGTGATTGAAACATAACATGATATTCGTCACTAGGTAAATATGAATTTGGCTAAAACGAAAGCTTACCAACACATATTTCGAGAAATAGATAGGCGATTTAAACTCGGCTCGAAATAGCAAATGTATATAATGAAAGTCTATAAATCAGCACGACTTTTGTCTCAAGAGTAGGAGATAGAATAGACAGACTTTTGAGTGACAGACAAGTTAAAGTCTCCACATACCTTTTAGTCGATGAAGATCCACCAGTTCCTTGAGTAGTCCTTCATCTTGTATGATGATTACCATGGAGTCTTGAGCTCAACTACACTTTCTATCCTAGTCCGAGACCTTTAGCTATGTAGGATAGATATCAAGACTTATAGTTTTGATCACTAACATTGACAAACATGCTTGAGATAGCAACGCATGCGAGTTCGACCGAGAAATGCTCTAACAATCTCCCCCTTTGTCAATTTTAGTGACAAAACTATTAATACATATGGAATACAAAAAATAAATAAATTAAATTTTGTAGCTCCTATTCCACATGCCTAATCTTCAACATTACTCGAAATCTTCGTCACTTCCAAGTACTCCAATGATCCCAAAGGTTGTAAGTTTAGCATCATCGTTGTTGAAAATCCGTAGCTATAACAACAAGAAAACAAAAGTTCTCAATCATTGTGATACAGTGTCATCGTATCATTACACAACGTCAAAGTCCAATTGTATCACAACTTCAACAACAATACTATGGTGATATGTATCACTCCCCCTTAGCCAATACTCCATCTCACATGGAAACCACTCCCCCTTAGATAATGATCCGAAAACCATATTTATTTGTAGTGTGAACTACATATTAATTCTCCCCCTTTTTGTCAATAAAATTGGCAAAGGTACAAGAATGGGATCCTAATGAAATTTCCGAAAGAGACATTTCTTGACCAAAAGAAAGCAAAAGTATATCATCTAATTTAGATGCAATCATAAAGCCGAAGCTAAATGCATTCATCAAGGAGTTTGTAAATATACAAGATAACCCCTATAATATTCCACAACCGCACTCCCCACAAAGATTTGGCAATTAAGCGCACGTTCAAAAAGAACTCTCCCTCATAAAATGTCATTCCCGAGAGAACAACAAGAGCGACCTTAATTTCGAAGGAAAAGAAGGATTTCTTTGGACATAAAAAATCACATACAAGTATGAATTTGAATCCAAAATATTCAATTAAACTAACCACAAGAAAACCCATGATTAATTTAATCGAAAAATGCTCAACATGAGTGAACTTAAGGAGACACAAAATATACAATTAGATTAATCACAAGAGAACCCATAATTAATCTAATCGAAATACACAATCAAACTAATCACAAAATTAATCAATTTAATTGGTCATGCTCGACATAAGAAAACTTACGGAGCAACAACTAAATAACCAAATAAGATGATCAATTTAGTTGAATATGCTCGACATAAAGTACCTTACGGAACAACAACATAGCTAATCATGAAAATAATCAACTTGGTCGTTCAATGCTCAACATAAGACACTTCACGGAGCCTCACAGTAATACATAAAATATGGATCAGGGAAGATCAATTACTGCGGAATACACATGGATTCATTCTATTTTCCATCACTATTCGCATAACGACATTTAATAGACATAATCCTTGAAAACAAAAGATTTTAACCTATCTTCCATCAGTAATTCACATAATAGGCTTAACTTTTGTATTTGTCAAAAGTCTATTCATTCTTTTATCAATACATGCATATCGACGTACGAAAGACTTTACTTTTGACAAGGTATGGGACGGTCAAGTTCACGGACGTAAACACACACATCCCATAACACTATTGCAATATATAAAATCATAAAGATTAATACTGCAAAAATCATCTTCCAAACAAATTTAGAATTTAAACCAATAAATCTAAAAACATGAAGATGAAAACGTTGGACATAGTTATGGTAATCACAATAATGGTTATTCCAAATTCTAGTTATTCTTCTAAACAAAACAAATAAAATGGAAGATTTACTAGAAAATAAGACCTTTGAAAAATTCTTTATCATCCCCGAACTCCTTGTCGTCAACAGCCATTGGGACATAAGGTTCATTAAGGTAGGAGTTTATATCAATAAACCTTCTCGGCTGATGTTGTCGAACCAGGGCCTTCTGAATCTCATGAGTCTTATACACAAAAGACTTTATTTGTTGAATCTCCTTTCGCATCTCCTTCAACTCTTCAAGAACACCAGAAAACTTCTAAGAGTTTGAGGGAACGGCTCTTGGCTTCCTCACATTCCTTCTTTTTCTTTTCAAGGTAGTAGATAACGGATATTTTTCTTTTTCCTTTATGATTGATGGCTTAACATTCATATTAACATCTTTTCCATCAGAAGACATCATGCTTGGAGTATCCATAACATATGGGTTTGTGAGAGGAAATCACAAATTGAACTCAACAAGTAGTCTTGATATAAAAAGAGGTTTTGAGGAAGGAAAAAGGAATGTAGGGTTTCGAAACCTTTAAATAGGTTCGTACACGTCCAACTCAAAACCCTATAAAGAGTAGAATTGTCGATAATAACCCTCCTTATAGACAGTGAAGAACAAAAACTAAGAAAAAGAAAGAAAACTTTTCCTAAACCCTAAGAGGTACAAAATCATTGTCTCTTTTGATCAGGTACATGAGACAATATTTCCAAATCAACACAATCAAGTTGCGTTGCGGTGAACAACAATTTGTCCACCATTTTCCTCTTGAGAGGAATCCTTAGACTTCTGTCTATCAAACCGACTCGACCATACTTTATTCTCTAATGGTCTTGGTTTATCCTTGGAAACTAACTTCTTAGACGAAGATAAGATCCTACATACCTCAGCGGTCTTCTGAGCAAGTTTAAGCTTCCTTGCAAAATGATTTGCTCTTCGTTGAATTTTGTTGACGTGCCTCAATTGGTGTTTGTACTTGTAACACCTTGAAAGTTCATAACCCTTTAGAGAACAATACGAACACGTCAAACTAGGATAAAAATCAGGCTTCTGAGATGTGCATGCAGCTAGACACATGGTGGAACCTGAAACATTACAAACAGATTTTCCAAGAAATGGGTCAATTTGTTCTTCGAGATTAGTTGGATTATCTTCTGAAAGAATATTGAGATTGATGTATGTATTGCTACAGTTATCAAAATCAATATTTTCACCAAGAAGTGCAACACTTGATTTCTCGTCTTCATTAGAATCATGGCTGTCAGACATTTCATCAAGAGTTGCATCAAGACCTTTATTCCCAGTGTATTTTCTACGATTTGGGCACTCGTTTGCAAAATGACCAAATCCTTTACACTTAAAGCACTGAGGCATATCCTCATCATCAGTTTCATCTGTTTCCCTGTTTTTAGGAGGAATACGATTATGAGGTTTAACTGATGCTTTAGGATTATCTCTAGAGAACCATTTACTTATCTTCAACAGAAGATCCCTAAACTGTCTTGTGTCATCGAGACTGACTTGTCAAGATCTTCATCTGATGAATCTGTCTCAGAATGATCATCTTCAGAGATATACACTTTTCTACTCTTCTCAAGTAATTTAGTGTCCTTTTATGCTTTGAACGCAACATCCTTAGTTTTGGATGAATGTTCGTGATTAAAGATCTTAAGCTTCCCAATCAGCGTATTTCTGGAGAGATTATCAAGGTTATTTCACTCAACGATGGCATGCTTCTTAGAATCGTATCTGGATGGCAGCAATCTGAGAATTTTCATCACAATGTCCTTTTCAGGAATAGTCTTACCCAATGCAAAAGATGTATTAACAATTTCAGACACTTTGTGATTAAACTCATCAAATGTTTCTTCATTTGCCATACGAAGGTTTTCCCAATCGGAATTAAGGTTTTGAAGCCTAGCTTCCTTTTCACTGGAGTTACCTTCGAATACGGTTTCCAAGATATCCCAAGATTCTTGCGACTTAGTGCAATTAGTCACATGGTGCTGAAGATTTAGGGTAATGGCATGTATGATCGCATTTAAACCTCGGAGTTTTGCTTTGCAGCAAGTATCTCAGCAGGGCTGTATTCACCAATAGGTTTGGGAACGTTTACGTGTCCAACTGCCACAATGGGAGGATCATAACCATTAACAATATATACCCATGATTGAAAATCACGCGCTTGAAGAAAAGATCGCATAACAATTTTCCACCATAAGTAATTAGAGCCATCGAAGACTGGTGGTATGTTAATAGAGATAGCACCTCTGTCCATAGAGTCTGATCGCTACAAACACAGACTTGTAAGGTCTTAAACGTGTTTGCCGGCTCTGATACCAATTGAAAAAGTAGGGGTACAACAACCACACCCAATATTTTGTTTAACAATCTGTATGGACAAACTCCAATATACTTTCTAGAGAATCAACTAGACAGTCAGACTCAATCTAGATAAAAAGTATATCAAAGAGTTTATATCTCAATCTCTCGATTTGATATATACTCAAGCAAATAGAAATCTGCGAGGCTTTATCAAATACTAGAGAGATAACTTGGATGGTATCAAAGACCAATATCCAAGTGTCAATCAATTTAAATCAACAACCAAAAGGTCGGATATTCTAATTGATTGAACAACGCACAACCTGTGATATTTCAATTATATAACAAAATATAATGCAGAAAAGAAATAACACAGACACCAGAATTTTGTTAACGAGGAAACCGCAAATGCAGAAAAACCCCGGGACCTAGTCTATATTGAACATACATTGTGTTAAGCCGCTACAGACACTAGCCTACTCCAAAATAACTTCGGGCTGGACTGTAGTTGAACCCCAATCAATCTCACACCGATCCAAGGTACAGTTATGCTCCTACGCCTCTGATCCTAATAGGATGCTACGTACTTGATTCCCTTAGATGATCTCACCCACAACTAAGAGTTGCTATGACCCAAAGTCGAAGACTTTAATAAACAAATCTGTATACAAAAAAGTCTACGGTGATAGATAAATCCGTCTCCCATGAATATACCTATGAGTTTTGTTCCGTCTTTTGATAAATCAAGGTGAACATGAACCAATTGATAAACCATACTTATATTCCCGAATAACATCCTAGTATTATCAATCACCTCACAATAATCCTAATCGACGCAACGAAAAAAGATTTTGTGGAATCACAAACGATTAAACGAAGTGTTTGTGATTACTTTTCTATCTTGCCTATCGAAGATATAAATCTCGATCCAATTATTACAATCGTACTCGTAACGATAGAAGATGCAAGATCAGATCACACAAGTACAAGAAAAGTAGTATTGGTCTGGCTTCGCAATCCCAATGAAGTCTTTATGTCGTTAACCTGGTTTTAGAAGAAGATACCAAAGGTTAAAGGAGAATCGACTCTAGCTATGCAGCTAGTATCACACGTAACAGTTGCTAGAGTTCTCCTTTATATAGTCTTTCAAATCAAGGTTTGCAATCAATGTTAGCTTGGTAAAAAAACATTCAATATTCACCGTTAGATGAAAATCTGATTAGATTCAAGCTAATATTTATCAACCGTTGGATCGAAAACTTAGCTTGTTACACACAAATGAAATGTCCAATTTTGGGTTTACGAACCGTTCCCAAACATTAACATTTGTTGGTTCAACAATAGTTAACCAAATGGTTAGCCATATGATCACTTTCATATCAACCATATTCTTCTTCACCATAACTAGTTCAAATGACTCAAATGAACTAGTTAGGGAGTTGTTCAATTGCTTAGATCTTATGTAACTACACAAGACACAATCGAAGCAAAAACAGTTTGATTCACTCGAATTGGTTCATGAACTTTATAGCCACGGTTTGCAAAAGCATTCCTTAGTTTATATAAACATGAGTTCAAGAACAACCGATTTTAGATATAACTTGCTCAAGTTCGCGGACTGGGTTCGCGGACTTAAGCTCACGGAAGGAGTTCACAAACTCCAACAGAAATTCTCTGGTCGATAACTTCTGCCAGTTCGCGGACTGAGTTCGCGGACTTGGCTCACGTCACATTCCGTTTCTCTTGATCAACAAAGTTCGCAAACTTTGGTTCAAGGAATAAGGAATTATACATATATGTGTTTCCACAACAATGTTTATGTCCTACCAATGGTTATATAATCTAAACTCTCATTTCAATCATTGAAACATTCTCAGAGGACGTTATATAGCCGTTATTAACAAACCATTTTTTGTCAGAGCAATTTCCAAAGTGATTGATACATAGCATGACATTCGTCACTAGGTAAAGATGAATTTGGCTAAACCGAAAGCTTACCAACACATATTTCGAGAAATAGATAGGCGAGTAAAACTCGGCTCGAAATAGCAAATGTGTATAATGAAAGTCTATACATCAGCACGACTTTTGTCTCAAGAGTAGGAGATAGAATAGATAGACTTTTGAGTGACAGATAAGTTCAAGTCTCCACGTACCTTTTAGTCGATGAAGATCCACCAGTTCCTTGAGTAGTCCTTCGTCTTGTATGATGATTGCCATGGAGTCTTGAGCTCAATTACACTTTCTATCCTAGTCCGAGACCTTTAGATATGTAGGCTAGAAATCAAGACTTATAGTTTTGATCACTAATATTGACAAACATGCTTGAGATAGCAATGCCTGCGAGTTCGACCGAGCAATGCTCTAACACCTATATAAGAGACTCTTCTAATATTTTTAGAGATATCTTTTAACCTTTTAATCACGCCTTTGGAGAGAAGAACACAAGGAACAAAAGGTAGGGTTTTGAAGCGATTTCACCATCGTAACAATTTCTCTTTCATTTTCTTATATACTTAACATGGGTGTTTCTACATCCATGAGTAGCTAAATCCATAATTGATTGAGGATGAATTCTAAGTTCTAGACTTGATTTGGATTAATATATGCATCTATTTTGAGTTCTTCATATGATTATTGTTTGCTTCTACTTTGATGAATGTCTATGATTGATTAATTGATTGCTCTAGGTGGCCAACTATAGTAGTTTATTGATTGATTTATTGCTAGTAAAGAGTTAGGATATCCGTGTCATTGTTGAATAACCCATACACAAGTACAAAACGTGAGACCTTGCAAAGGGATTCCATGGAGCAATCGCGTGTATAACAACATTAGAAAGTGGACCTTGCGCTAAGAGTCTAACTACTAAGATTAACCTAAGTCATAAAATATAAATCATTCGACTAAGTTACACCTTGAGTGCGCTACTACTTGGTGGCTTGGACGTATAGAATCTGATATTCGAGCGCTTCGGTATCCAGTGATCAAAGGACTTTAGGGAATAACACTGCTCTAGTTGTTATTTCACGGTTGATAATAATCTATGATTAATTATGAATTGGTGAATATATTAACTCATTGACGGTTTAGTAATGAACAAGGATTCCTCGATCATCTCTCTCCATATTGTTTACAACTTAATCCTTTAATTACTTTGTTTATTTACTTTCAAATCTAAAACAAAACACCCATTGTGAGCTTTTGAACAACTAAATCTCACTGCTCTTCGTGAGAACGAACTTGACTTTCATTATATTACTTGTTAATTGAGTGAAATTAAGATCACTAATTTTCTGCACCCACGACACGCGTCAAATTTTGGCGCCGCTGCCGGGGAGCAGTTGGTAGCTTTAGTTGTTATTTCTTTTTATAATTATTTTTGTTCTTAGTTTTATTTTTAGTTTTTGATTTAGCTTTTGATAATTTTGTTTCAGGTACTTAATCCCTGGCACCAAAAGATTGGGATTACCTGAGGTGCGGAATTAAAACTCGCAAGGGAACAATACTTCAAGCACATCGACAGTTGCAACCAGCACCTTCTACATAAGAGATGGTTAATACAGACGACGAGATAAATCCTCTACCACCTCCACCTCCGGAGAGGAAGTTAGGAGAGTTAACATCTCCATGCTTAGATTCGCAACCACTGTGCATTACAATCACTAACTTAGTGGAGCTGAAGTCAAATCTACTTCATCATATACCAAAGTTCAAGGGACATCCAGGCGAAAATCCAAATCGACACCTTCAACAGTTCCATAACACAATGACAAGTCTGAGGCATGCAACCGCAGACAGAGATATGGCTATGCTACAAGCCTTCCCGTTCTCATTGACAGACTTAGCATAAGAATGGTTGTATTGTCTTTCTCCGGGGAGTGTTACAACATGGACTGAGATGAAAAAGCTATTTCTGGAGAAATATTTTCCTTCTTCCAAAGAGACATCCGTTCGTAAGGAGATTAGTGGCATTCTACAGATGTCTGGGGAGTCTCTATATGAATATTGAGAGAGGTATAAGAAGTTGTTGGCAAGCTGGCCACATCATAATATATCCTCAATACTTATCATTCAATACTTCTACGAAGGATTACTTCCAGAATAGAGGAATTTGATTGATGCGGTTGCCGGTGGTTCACTTACTGAGAAGACAATCTCGCAATCAACCAGTTTGATTGAGAATATGGCTTCCAATGCTCAACAATTCTACACCAGAAACAACTCTAATATCAGAAGAGTAAGCGAGATAGGAGAGTATGCACAGTCAGAGCAACAAATGAACAACATAGAGAAGATAGTACAACGAATGGTAGCAGTGATTATTCCTACTTATGAAGAAGAGTCTGAACAGGTGAATGTTGTGTTCCCTACTCAGAGGCCAAGGTATGATCCCTACTCTAATACTTATAATCTAGGTTGGAAAGATCACCCAAATTTCAGTTATGCAAATCAGCAAGCTGCAACACATAATCGTTATGGGCGACAAAGTGGTTTTCAACAACCACAGTTCCGACCACAACCTCCACCTCAGCCTCAACAACAGACTCAAAATTCTAGTCTAGAGGAGATGATGAAAATGATGATGCAAAAGCAAGATGCCAATGCTCAGCGTCAAGATGCAATCTTGCAGAAACAAGATATGGCTATAAAGTACTTGTAACTTCAAATGGGACAATTGGCTATAAACATGAATGAAATAAAAGCACAGAATTTGGCAAAGTTGCCATCACAGCCTTTTGTGAATCCAAGAGCGAACGTCAATGTTGTAACTCTAAGAAGTGGGAAGCAAACAGAAGAGCCAAAAAAACAAGAAAAGGTTAGTCACGACTTGGAAGAGGAAGTAGAGGTGGAAACCGTTCCAAAGGAAAAGCCAACCTCAATTGGCCAACCTAAGGACACAGTTCCTACTTTTACCACACTACCTCCTTTTCCTAGTCGTTTTTCCAAATCAAAGAAGCAAGCTTTAGACAAGGAGATTATGGATATTTTTAGCAAGGTGCATATCAACATTCCATTTATTGAGGCCATCAGAACGGTACCCAGGTATGCCAAGGTTCTTAAGGATTTGTGTACAAGGAAGGAGAGGTTGATTGTTAACGAGATCACTCAGGTGGGAGAAAGTGATTCAGCTATGTTGCTAAAGAAGATGCCTGCAAAGTGTAAATATCCTGGTGGTTTTATAGTGCCAACTACTATTGGTGACAAATGGTTCGAGCGTGCTTTGCTTGATTTGGGTGCTTCCATAAGTGTGATGTCATCCGATGTTTATGATTTATTGAATCTTGGACCTTTACAAGAGACAGGGATTATCATTCAATTATCTAATAAGTCTAACATATATCCTAAGGGACTCGTGGAAGACGTGTTGGTGCAAGTGAATGAACTAATCTTTCCGGTTGATTTCTTTGTTGTGGATATGCAGAATGGGGACAATTGTTCGTCTACTTCATTACTTCTTGGGATACCATTTATGAAGACTGCTAAGACGAAGATTGATTGTGATACTGGGACACTCACTATGGAGTTTGACAAAGAGGTTATACGCTTCAATATTTTTGAAGCTATGCGTTATCCAAGTGATATCCATTCCGCATTTTCTGTTGATGTTATTGGTTTGTTAGCACAACAGATGTTTGATTTCACTAAAGAAGATGAGCTTGAATCTGTGCTACAAAATAGAATTGATTTGGACGTCCATGGCATTCCTAACTTAGACGTTGCTTTAACAGCATCACAAGAAGTTAGAACAGATAATATTTCATATATCTCTTTACCTGTAACTGATGAAGTTCCTTTACCTTCTGTTGTGCAGGCACCTAAATTAGAGCTGAAACCTTTACCTGATCACTTAAAGTACGCTTACTTGGGTGATGGGGAAGCACTTCCAGTCATTATTGCAAAGAATCTCACTGCAGTACAGGAAAAACGCCTCTTTAGGGTTCTGAAAGAGCACAAAACGGTTCTTAGTTGGACAATTGCTGATATCAAAGGCATTAGTCCAGCCATGTGCATGCATAGAATCCTTATGGAAGATGATATCAAGCCAGTACGTGATGCTCAGCGCAGGCTTACCCCCCAATGATGGAGGTCGTGAAGAAAGAGATCCTCAAATTGCTAAGTGTGGTGGTGATTTACCCAATTTCTGACAGCAAATGGGTTAGTCCGGTGCAAGTGGTACCTAAGAAATCAGGTGTCACTGTTGTTAGAAATCAAGATGATGAACTCGTTCCTACAAGAGTTCAAACAGGATGGCGAGTGTGCATAGACTACAGAAAGCTCAATTCAGCTACCTGCAAGGATCACTTTCCTTTGCCTTTCAGTGATCAGATGTTAAAGAGGTTAGCAGGACATTCACATTATTGATTCTTGGATGGTTATTCGGGCTACAATCAAATTTTTATTGCACCGGAGGATCAAGAGAAGACTACTTTCACTTGTTCTTTTGGTACATTTGCATATAGAAGAATGTCGATTGTTCTTTGCAATACGCCTGCCACTTTTCAGAGATGTATGGTAAGTATATTTTCTGATTATGTGGAAAACATCATTGAGGTATTTATGGACGACTTTAGTGTTTACGATGATTCATTTGATATTTGTTTAAATAATCTTGAACTTGTGCTTAAAAGATGCATAGACACTAATCTTATTTTAAACTAGGAGAAATGCCACTTTATGGTAAACCATGGAATTGTACTTGGCCACATCGTGTCCTCTCAAGGGCTCGAGGTAGACAAGGCAAAAATAAACTTGATTAGGAACTTACAATACCCCACTTCGGTGAGGGAAATTCGCTCGTTTCTTGGTCATGAAGCTTTTTATAGGAGGTTTATCAAAGATTTCTCCAAAATCTCAATGCCGATGTGCAAATTGTTGCAAAAGGAGGTTTCCTGTAACTTCGACCAGGAGTGCAAGGATGCCTTTAATAAATTGAAGGAATTGTTGACTACTGCACCAATTATCAAGTCACCTGACTGGAGTTTGCCGTTCGAGTTAATGTGTGATGCAAGTGATTATGCAGTCGGAGCTGTTTTGGGTCAAAAAGTAGACAAGAGGTCACATGTGATTTATTATGCATTAAGGACCCTAAATGATGCTCAAATCAATTATTCCACTACTGAGAAAGAGTTACTGGCTATAGTATTTGCATTAGAAAAATTTAGATCTTATTTGGTGGGTACCAATGTGATTGTATATTCTGATCATGCAGCAATACGGTACCTATTAAAAAAGAAGGAGGCTAAGCTAAGACTCATACGTTGGATTCTTTTGCAGCAAGAATTCAATATGGAAATAAGAGATAATAAAGGTGTTGAGAATACAGTTGTTGGTCATCTTAGTATACTTGTTGTTTCCAAAGAAGAACTTACCTTACAAGATCGTTTTTCAGACAAACAACTTTTCTCGATTGAAGAATCAACACCTTGGTATGCTGATATAGTGAACTATTTGGTTACAAGGCAAGTATCTAGTACGATGTCTAATTTTCAAAAGCTAAAGCTTAAGAAAATAGCCAAGCAGTATGTGTGGGATGAGCCCTACTTGTGGAAATATGGTGCTGATCAAATTATCCGCAAGTGCATACCAAACTCTGAATTTCAGTTAATTCTATGTTTTTGTCATTCTTATGCTTGTGGTGGTCACTTTGGTGCAAAACGTACCGCTCTCAAAGTCCTTGAGAGTGGCTTTTATTGGCCTACCCTATTTGAGGATGCATATGCTTTTTTGCAAATCTTGTAATAGATGTCAACGAACGGGCAACCTAGGTGCTCGAAATCAAATGCCCCTCAATCCTATTCTCACTGTCGAGATTTTTGATGTGTGGGGCATTGATTTTATGGGTCCTTTTGTTAATTCGAATGAAAAATTTTATATACTTATTGCTGTGGATTATGTTTCTAAATGGGTGGAAGCTAAAGCCACCCCTACTAATGATTCTTAAGTTGTTTGTGAGTTTGTGAACGAATATATTTTCTCTAGAAATGGTACACCAAGAGTGGTTATCAGTGATGGAGGCTCGCATTTCAATAAATTCTTACATGCTCTCCTCAAGAAGTACAACATGACACACAAGATTGGAACGCCGTATCACCCACAAACTAGTGGGCAAGCTGAAATTTCAAATCGTGAGATTAATTCCATCCTTGAGAAAACCGTTAATGCTACACGTAAGGATTGGATTTATAGACTCAACGATGCACTTTGGGCGTATAGAACGGCATACAAGACACCGATTGGTATGTCTCCATATCGATTAGTTTATGGAAAAGCTTGTCATATCCCAGTTGAACTTGAGAATAAGGCATTATGGGCGGTAAAGATATGCAACATGGAGTATGATAAAGCGGGAAAACAGAGACAACTTCAAATTAATGAGCTAGAGAAAATATGTAACGATGCTTAAGAGAGTGCCCGTATATATAAGGAAAAGACTAAACTTTTCCATGACAAGATGATTTCTCGAAAGAGTTTTGTTGTGGGTCAAAAATTTCTTTTATTTAATTATCGTCTTAAGTTATTTCCTGGTAAGCTAAGGTCCCGTTGGAGTGGACCGTTTGTTGTTACTAATGTTTTTCCTCATGGTGCAGTTGAGGTTACTAGTCTCGCAACAGGAACAAATTTCAAAGTCAATGGCCATAGATTGAAGCCATATTACGAAAACTTGCCTACGGAGAATGTGGAAGTTATTGAATTTCATGATTTACTTCCTCTGGAGGAGCAGTAAGAAGAACGCCAAGTCGGGATGACGACTTTAAACCAAGCGCTTAATGTGAGGCAACCGATAGGTTTTGTATATTAAACCCTTTTATTTTTTGTTTTTATTATTTTCATATCATATTTGCATCCCCATGTTTAATTTCATTGAATCCAGAATCTATCTTAGAAGAAAATTATGACGAATACCTTTTCGTCAGAAAAATTCAGACTGCGCGTAGTTCAGTCAAAAGACCATATCTTCCATACCGTTTATAGAAACGCTGTGCCCTTTTGAAACTTTGTATAAAACACGTAGATGAACAACTTTTGTGAAATGGAGTTTTTCCAAATTCCTTAACAATTTGTACAGTTTTTGCGTTTTATCTATTGTTACGTCAGAGTTCAGAATTTTCGGTTTTACACATTGAGGACAATGTGAAGTTTAAGTGTGGGGGAGTATTTTGCATATAGATTTTTCACTTTTTTGTACATGTTTGCATGAAAAACTGCAAGATTTAGTTAGTTTAGAGTCACATAGTATACATGTCACTAAGATTACATTGAAATTCTCACTAGAGTGACTGAATTTTAAGATGACAGAGAACGTGATCGGGTTTCTTGCTTGTTTGAGAGTTAAAGTTGGATTTAACCATGCCAGTGGAAAATGAGGTGCATAATGAATTCGGTAGTGTAATTGTGATCCCCTATAGAGGAGACTACCTATTGCTACATCATGTGAGGCACTGACCTTCAATTTTTTGGACGTGTCTAAATATGTGCTTTTAGAGTGTGTGTCACCGTATGTTAATTCCGGGTAGAATGGTGAGCTACCCAACCTCCCACCAATAGAAGCACTAATTTGATCTCTTGAGTGATATTTTATCAATCATGATGGTGACATCGAATTGCTAACTTACATACCACTTGTAATCTTGTTCGCAGTTAACACCATCCACTTTATCTCTCTCTACACCAACAGGTCCATAGAAACACATCATCATCAACAAGAGGAGCGACATAAAAATATACAAGGAAAGTTGAAGACGTTTAAGGTTTACAGGCAACAGTACAGAAATGAGAAGATTTCAGATTCAAGTAAAGCAACAAGACAAGGAGCAGAATTTCGACATGTTGAAGACTTATGTACAAGAGCGAGAACTATCAAGATGAGAGTTCAAGAAGTTTATGATATCAAGACATACAAGCAGTGAAGAATCAAGCGGTAACGTACTTACACCATGGCCTTTGTACTTGTAATTTTATTTTATCTTTATTTGTTTTATTTTCTCTTGTCAAAAAGGAAAAAAAAAACAAGAGAAAATTTTGTCAGGTCCATTATTA